>NC_056743.1:1339577772-1339705609 GCF_019279795.1 Protopterus annectens | reverse complement strand
TGAGATTTCCCATCCATTGGTCCAAATTGCATTTGAATAGGCTTAAAGAAGAGCTCCGTTTCACATGAATGGGGAGTCTGTTCCAGAGAAGGGGTAATCTCTGAGACACAAACTTGTCCCTCCAGCATGTTTTGTATATGTCACAGATGAGGATTAAATCCTTAGAACAGGAAACCCTAGTGCTGTTTGTTTTGTGAATGTGTAGTAGATCCATCAGGGCTGGATTGGAGAATGCCTTGTAGTATAGGCATGGATTGTCCCTCAGTAGTCTGCAGGAGACAGAGTACAGGGACAGGGCTTTCATGTCTTCCACGTAGGACATATTATTTATTCCCTGTTTTCTTTTAGTGAGGAACCTGTTTGACCGCTCCAGCTGTTGCAAATGCCTGGTCAGTACATGCAGAATGGTGTATTGCACTCTATTAATTGTCTAATGAGAGCTGTGTCTAGTGGGACTGTGATCTCCTTCGATCTGGATACCATGCTGTTACTAATAAGTTGCTCCATGTAGAAGGATTTTCTTGCTACCATGGACACATTATGATCCAAGTTTAGGTTACTGTCCGTCTGAGTTCCCAAGGCCCTTACCACTGGGTTTGCTCTTAAGGGGAGTGTTATCAATGTTGTAATTTGACGGGGTAGTCGTCTTTCTAAAGGGTATGATTATACATTTTTTGCAGTGAGTTGTAGGCCATGGTTCTGGTACAAGTTATTAGTCTGTCAGACCTTCCTGGAAGATATCTACATCTTTGAGGAATTCGGTGATTACACCCCAGCTTGCAGTCATCAACAGATTTAGTCAGCCAAAGGCCTTAACTTCAGATAAGTTTATTTCAAACAGGAGGGGTCCCTGTACTGACCCCTGTGGGACACCACTAGTGTAACAGGCCTATTGGTGGAGGTGGATTCCCCCACTCTAACATCATGTGTCCTATCTATGAGCCATTAGGCTGTCCATTGGGTGACTGGGATTTCTACCTAAATTTGTGAGCTTGTCTATAATACTAAATGAGGTATTGTCAAATGCATTTGCCAGGTCAAGGTAGGCAGTATGTACCATCTTGCCCTTGTTTATGCTCTAGTGACCGTCTCAAAGTCTAATTAAGTTTAGTAGGCATGACCTGCACTTGACAAAGTTGAACTGGTATGGGTCCAGTGTTTGAAGATTTCCTATGTCTTTGCTTATCCGTTCCACAAAAATTTTTCCATGACCTTGCATACAAGACTAGTCATATTTATGGATCTGTAGTTCCTTGGGTCTGTTGATGGTCCACCTTTGTATAGAAGGATGACAGGTGCAGTCCTCCATTCCCTGTGGGTGACGCTTGTCTGTAGGCTGTGGTTGAATAGAGATTTTAGTGGACTTGACATGTCATGTTTCAAGCTATTTAGGAGGCATTCTGGAATGTTGTTAGAACCCATTGATGCAAAGTTTTTAGCTCTGGAGAGTGCAGTGAGGACGTATCATTTAGTGATAGTTGGTGAAATGGTGGATGGTATTTCCTGTGGAGGGGAACTGGGAGTGATATTGGGGTGAAATTGGAGCTAAATGTATTGGCCAGCAAATATGCTGTAGCCTCCGGTTCAGTATAGGAAGTTTCATTTACTATTAGTTTAGGATATTACACAAGGTGGGGGTGCAGTATTCCCTCATAGTTGAGTACCAAAACCGGGATATTTGCACCCCTATGCAGACTAGCTGTTCCAGGGAGTTTGCATTGACAAAATCCAGGAATCTTTGATCCTGCAAGTTAATGGTTACGTATGCATCCCAGTTTATGGTTGGATAGTCAAAATCAACCATGAATATGGTGTTGAGCTGAATTGTGTGCGACTCCAGAACATTCATGTATGTGGTATGGTTATCCTGGGACATAGACAGAGACCTATAGCTAGGAAGGGTATGGTATATGGACTTTACCTAAGGTTAGTTAGACATGCTCAAGTATATCGTATTGTTTGAACAATCTTGAGGTGTGCTTACTTTTATGTAGATTGATACACCTCCACTTCTTGTCCCTTCTTGTACGGTAGATAGTCTAAATGTGTGTGAGGTATTATAGCCTTGTACTGCCTGGGTGCCTTCCACAGTTTTAAACCATGTCTCAGTAACTGCACAGATGTCAACACTCTCTAGGGTGAGAACTGCTTCCAGAGAGCTTCTTGTTGAGACTCCTAGCACACCCCATTAAGACCTTTATGCTTCATGTCATGCAGCTCTTTTCCATTAGGTATCAGCATTATAGTGGGTCATATTGTCTCTCAGTCACCAGGATAAGTGGGCTGATGCTGGCCGCTCCCTCCCACATTTCTTTGCTCAGAGGCTACAGCATCTAAACCATTAAATCACTGTAGTCCTTTGGGTTGTAGTCTGGGCGTCTAGTATATGCCATAGAGAGATTTGTTTTGATGATCTTGACATATTCAGTGAGTTGGTGTTTTCCTAATCTAGTTTCATGTATTTATGTGGTGACAATGCATGGTTCTGTAAATAGTCATGGGTGCTACATATGTCATTGCATTCAGTTTGGGAGAAAAAATATTATAGGGAATGGAAGAGGAGGGCCACTAAGAGGGTAAAAGGGATAGAAAGACGGTCATTGAAAGAGAGGATAGAGTTCTCCTTCTTAGAGAGGATTGGGATATGATCTAGAGTAAAAAAATCATAAAGGGTTTGTGAAGAAATTAAAGTAAAGAGGAAGGAAAGTCAGGAGATATGAGTTTCAAATCAAAGTATCAAGCCTGAGACTATACAGGAGAAAGTGCTGTTTCACTGGGAATGTTTAATGGACCCCTGTACTGACTAGTACAAAGCAAATAAGATGACTCTTAAAAAGGTATGGAAAGCTGTAAGAGGTGAAGGATAGCAGCTTTGCAGCAGAGGCTGTTGCATAGTGCTAGCTGAAACACAGACTTATACGTGTGCCTTCTTGCTGGTATAAGTAAATATGTATGAATAACCCATGAAGGGCAGAATAAATTGGCATGGATATTAAAGTTCAGAGTTTGAAGTATACTATTTCTCATCTTTGTAACATTTTATTTCTTCCTCAACCAGCACCATATTAACCACTTCCAGGGTGAGATCCAGCTCATTCCTTCCCCATTCAAGGCAAGAATCCTACACTCCATTCATTCCCTGACTGAGCTGAGAGTTGCCAAGTCATTTAATTCCCCTTTGGAGGCATATCTGTCATGTGGCAAGCCTTCAGACATGAGAAGGACCCTGTCTCTCCAACAAACCCCAGTGATGCTGCTACTGCTTCTACTGTTGTAGGGAGGCTCGCTGTGCTTGCCTGGGAATGTCTTCTCTGTCTTGTCTGTGGTGCACATCACCTGCCCAGTTAGCTGCTACCTGCAAGTACCACATCCTTCATTTTGGGGTAGGTGGTGCAACAGGCACACTGCTTCAATCTCCCAGGATGGGCAAGACACTGCAGGTCACTAACTCCCATCCTGCCTTATCTCAATCCTTCTAACATCCTAGCCACTAGTCTGACCTGGAGCATCTGAGTCAGTTTGGGTTTATCCCTGTACACCACAAGGTGAAGGCAGGCTACATGTAAAATTGTTATGGCCCTAGATATGAGTGTAACAGATATTTGAGTTGAGATTTAGAGTTGGTCATGGTGAAGAGCCACCTGGTTCTCTGGCTTCTGCTCTTGTGTTAGAAATGTATCACTTTAGCAGTTTGCTTAATGGAGTTGTTTTACAAAAGTTAATCTGATGGCTCCTTGGTCTACATCATGCAACTTTATCAAGTGTTATAGCTTGGGTATCCCTGGGTTAGAGCAGGGTTTGGAGGTCATTTCTGCTTGATGCTGTCATAGACTGATGTGTTTTCTTTTGTAAGCTTACTGCTTGGAACACCTTATTATGAAGTATTGACCTGCTGGCTGTGATTTTGCTGGAGATGGGTTGTATTTGGATATATAACATAACTCCAGACCTTTAATGACTTTTCATCAAGTAAATCAACATTTGTCTGACTTTCCTGCAATAAGACTGTGAAAAGTGGTGCTAACAACCTCCATCCTTCTCTTCAGTTTTTATTAATATATTCTTGTGAGAAAGAACTTAAATAATGGTGTATAGCCCTCTTAATGAGTACTTCTGAATCAGCATTGGCAGGATCTTGAATGAGGGCTTACTGTCCTGGAAGAACTGCTGAAATAACTGCTCAAATTTCTTTTTTACTGGACAAGTACCAACTTGCAATGGGATTTTGTAATGGGGCAAAGACCTGCTGTTAAGATGTTCCTGAAGCTCTGGAGTAACAGTAGCTCCTGTGTATTAGTCATTATGAAAACTCCACTCCCACACCAAACTTTGCCATCCTACAGTCCTCTCCTTTACCATGCATGTACAATCCCAGGATCAAACAGTTGTTCCTGGTTTCTGCTATAAAAACTTAGAATGTGCAGGTGGAAAAGCCTTGCATGCTGTGTGCAGAATTCCCAAATATTCTCTGTCTCCATTGATCATAATCATGATTTTCTCCTTTCTTTAACTTGTTTTAATAGCATCTTCTCCTATCTGTCACATTTTTCTCAGGACTCTAAACAGCCACCCCCATTCCCAGCACATGCATGCACGTTTTTGTCCTTCATTAAGCTCCTTTAGAATTTTTTTTCCAATGTGCTGCTCTGTCATCCATTTTAGATATCACCAGCCACATGCAGCTTTAGGAACTGACAGGTTAGTACTAGCTCAATTTTTAATAGTTTCTTATCTTTGTGTTAAAAGTGCATTTTGTGTTTGCTGTTAATCGCTCTTGTGGTTTGTTTTCTACAGGCAATTTCCTTTTTCAGTCCTCTTCTGGTGATCCTGGTTACCAAGCTTTTGAGAAAAGCAGACACAGCAGACACAAAGGAAGCTTGCTTGGGTAGGTTTTATTGCTTGACATTTAGAACTTGTCCTAATCCTTTGGTTATTTGCAGCTCCATCTGCACTTACTGGAGAGTGGGAGAGAGAGTCAGTGTAAAGTATTTTATTAAAAAGTTGCTGTAAATTTTTTTGTTTTGTTTTACTTCAGAGAGTTCCCACCATTAGCTCAGTAAGGTCTCAATTTATACAGTTAATTCTTCAAGAACTCAACCTGGCAAACAATAAGTAAATAAAAATTAATGTTTTTTTTTTTTGTAGGGAAGGGACAAGCTTCTTTTACAACAAACTCTAAACTTACTCACTACTTGGTTTCATGATGCATGAACAGTAGAAAGATGCATTCCAAAAACAAAAAGAACAAATGCACTCTTGAAAACTGTACCAGCATTGATTTACTATGGAAAAAAAATATCCTTGTCTGCTTTACACTTGATGGGGCAGTGGCCGCTTTTTTCTTAGTTTCCTGTCTGACAGTAATGGATTTTGGCTTATAGGTAGAAAAAATGAGCAGTCAGCAGCTATTTAACATTTGTCTTCAGGGCTTTGCTTTAATTTTGCTATTTTGTCCATAAACATTTTGGCATAGTGCATAGCCTTCATGTAGCTATGTTGACATGCTTCACAATTTTAGGTTTGTGTTAATTGTGTACATCAAGGGGATGATTAAGGGGTGTACAGTGCTAAAAATTATAGCTCTGAAAGAAGCACTTGATTAAATCAAAATATGCATATTGGGATCAGAAAATGCTTTAATTTTCTGATATTGTTGTTGGTGTTGAACTCTGGCATCACTTATTTGTCAATGACAGTCTTGTTATGGAAATCCTTTTTTTCTCTCTCAGAAAGTTTTTATTAGCTTTAATGTATGTTTAGCAACTGTTTACACTTCAAGAACATATACGCTTAGATAACTCTCTCTCTCCTCATTATACCTCTAACATTTACCATCTACCCAAGGAAAAATCATTTGGATTCTGCTTGGGGTATAAATCTACCTATGCAAATACTTCCAACCAAAAATCCTAAATCTTTTAGATTTTGTTACATATTTGGGAGCCTTACAAATGTCCTCCCATTGTTTCTTTGTGAATTGCATATCTAGTCACTCTTCTCAGTCTTTTCTGACCTTCTCTGGTAGATTACTATAGTTATCTTGCAGTATTTTATATTCCCTACTAAACCTGTGCAATCTTTCATTTAGGATTCCCCAACACCTTTTTATTTGCTTGTAGTCTCATATCAGTCTCCTAAACAAAAAGTATCAGAGGAAAAAGAACGCCAACCTCCACAAACACCAGAACACATTCACTATCCAAACAACCAGCCCCAGTCCTCTGGAAAAAATAACGAGCCAGTGTTGTTCTCAATACTGGAAAGTATTCGCCAGAATCAGAAGTTAAAATAACAATCTTCATTTATGATAGGGAAGGCAATCTCTAGCCTGCATTCCAAATATCTTCTTGACCTCTTCCCATTCTATTACCTTTCCCTCACTAATTATTTGTTCCCAGTTCCTTTGCAAGCTTCCTCCAGTAAATTCTAGCCCCCACTTGCCTATTCTCTGTACTACTAATTGCAGTCATCCCTATCTCATTTCTCCATGCTTTCTGCTTGTATTATGTAAGAGGGCCTTAATTATATAGTTCTAAAATATTCCTTCAAATCAAGTAATCCTAAACCTTCTTGCTGTTTTGAAAGGATTGACTTTATCCCTCTTGACTCTTGCTCTCTTCCCCTCCCAGATGAAAATCTTCAACTCTTTATTAATTACTACCCACAACTTCTCCTCTGGTTGATAAAAATATGTCTGCCCTATGTATAAAATCAATGGGACTAAAAACATTTTTACTGCTTGTATCTTATCTATATACATAGGCAAGAGCTTCCAGTTTCTCAGTTTTTGCATCATCTTTTGTTTAATCTCTTCCCACATATCTTTAGCTGGTGTAACAGAATCCTTTTTAATCCGTACTCGTAAATACTTCTTTTCATCATGTCCCCATAAATGTGAGTATTGCTGAACCAGTTTGTGTGGGTTACATAGTTTACAGCTATTGCCTTTCTTTCATTAATTTTATATCACAAAAAAAACGGAACTGTCTCAGAATGTTTCACAGCTCTGAGTTGTTCTTTTCTGGTTCCATTAAGAACAAAGTAATATCTGCAAATAAAACCAGCTTTTCTTGAAAACCATAGCAATTGTATCCTTGAATTTCTGAGTCCCTTATCTTCTTTGCTGTTGGTTCTAAATATAATGCAGATAACAAAGGGAAAAGAGGACATTCCTACCTAGTTCCTCTTTTCAGACACAGCTTATCAAGGAGGAACCCCCCCCCTTTGCCTTTTGTCTCATATCCTCATAAATCCTCCTAATTAATTATATCAGGAAATGCAAATGCTTCCATTGCCCTACTCATAAAATCCCAGCTTACTCTGTATCAAGACACACAAACAACAGATGTATTTTTTTGCATTCTGCTTCTCTTTGGATCATTATTCTATTAATGTCATATTTTTACCTCCTCTCCACAAAACCACATTGATTATTAAATTATCATGTATGACATGGAAAATCTTAGTTATATAAATGAAAATAAACCATACGGACACAATCACAGCTGCAAACATTATATATTACAAACCATGCCGACAACTGTAGCTGCAAACATTATACATCACTTATAATATATCCAGTCATTGTCAGTCAGCCATTACATAGCTCATTCATATCCTGCTTTCTTTTAAACTTCATTCCTTCTCTGCATGTATTGTTCCCACAGTTCCCATTTTTCCTATATACTTTGCTCCTACCCTTTTTGAAAGATCCCAATTCCATTTGTTCCATCTCAGTTGCTATGTTCGCTACTTCAAATAAAGCTTGTTTAAACTTTGATTTTCATTTTATAGTAATTGCATTTTTGGCAGCCATTGTAATGAGACTCAGCAAGGCTATGTCTAGGCATTTTTTAGTCTGTATCATAGCTCAAAAAAATAATTTCCTTAGTTACACCAGTTTGCACGTCCAGTATCTCTGGCAGAGCAGTCGGCAGGGAATCTTTAAAGTCTACCAACTCATTACATTCCTAGAAAATATGTTCCCAGTCACCTCTTTCTTTCCTATTCCACTTCCACTGAGGAAAAATTCTTTGGAACCTAATTAGGGTATAAAAATACCTACGTAAACACTTCCAAAGATCCTAAATCTTCTAGACTTTTTTGCATATTTGGGAGACATACATATATCCCCCCATTGTTTCTTTATGAATTGCTTATCCAGTCTCTTACCAATCTTTTGAAATTCTATCACCCTAAACAAGACGACTCCAGGTCGCCCACGTGGTGTGCTGTCCCTTGGAAGGTCTGTGTTGTAAACCACCCCCCCACCTGATTTTAAACAAACAAAGCTGAACAACTTTGGGAAAAACCAGGACGCATCCTCTCAGCCTCACAGTCTTGGAAGCTCTGCAATGTAAACCGGGCTCCCCCCCACCTGATTTTAAACAAACAAAGCTGAACAACTTGGGGAAAACCAGGACGCATCCTCTGAGCCTCACAGTGTAGGTTACAACTTACAGTGTCTCTGTATAGCGGTATTGCTCATTCTTGGAAGCTCTGCGTTGTAAACCTGGTTCCCCCCACCTGATTTTAAACAAAGCTGAACAACTTGGGGAAAACCAGGATGCATCCTCTCAGCCTCACAGTGTAGGTTACAACCTACAGTGTCTCTGTATAGTGGTATTGCTCATTGTAAGTTTTAACAGTTTGTCATAGTGGACTGTATCAGGGCCAGCACACTCACGGACCTACCCCGAGGCCGTTCCCCCACTCCTATCTCATTTTTCTCTTAGTTTCCATTAAGAATTACCTAGTTGATTTGGCGTTTCCTCACATTTCCACTAGATGGCAGAACACAGGGCTTAAAACTCTCCCTGTTCACTCAGAGTGCAACTCTGGGCTCCGGCTTTACCTATTTTAAACAAATCCAGCCTTCCAGTGTAAGCTATCAGTACAATCCCCCTAAGCAGTCCTGGAATCCCAGTCTCTATCCCAGATATTGGGAGGGCTGACCTTAGTAGTACATGTAACATAAGTCTCCCACAAAAGGCGATACTCACCCAGGGAAAATGAATTCAGTGCGCAGTCTCACTGAATAACAGATTGGCTCCTGGCACTCCACATTGTGGCTCAGCCCGCTCTGTTCACCCTATGGGCTCACTCTGCTCCCCTACCCTGCCCCCATATCCCACCCGCCCCCAGTACCTCCCATTTATAACCACTAAACCACACCTACTACCAGAGCACCCTATCCCCACACACCATACACATTCACACAGACAAATAACCACACCCACACTTACAACAATATAGCTCCACATCCACCTATAGTTAGCCTACCCTCTTCCTTTCCCCTTTCAAGCTACAACACTACTCATAAAAAATGAAACCCATCCTAGGATGTGTCCCACCTCCCCTCACTATACTAGCAAACATCACATCCATTCATCCCAGAAGATCAGTACATAACACTAAGTACCATGTTACACATACATACATTAACCCAAACATACACACACACCAATTACTGCTACACTTTTTAAATACAACACAATGCTACATATAAATAAAACTCTATTGACAACAACCCACACCACAAAACCATCATATAAACACCACATAAAAACAACACACAATATTAAACACATATTATTTATCACAAAAAAACTTCTCATATCAGGAGACATTCACCCAAATCCAGGACCTAACAATTACCCACTCCCACCCAAGCAAAGGTCAGACTTACTAATCATTAATTTGAATATCAGCAGCATAACTAACAAACTCCCTGATATACAAGCATTCATAACCCACTACTCCCCAGACATAATTACCATCACCTGGTTAAAACCTAACATACAGAGCGAAGAAATTCTCCCACCAGGATAACATATTAAGACAGGACAGAAAAAATAAGAGGGGTGGTGGAGTAGCCATACTCTTCAAAAACTCACTAAACATAAAACCCCTACAAATCCCAATCCCCACATTTCAGAATGCCAAAACCTTAGTCTCAACTCTAATTATAAACAAAACTAAAACGATCAACATTATCTGTTGTTACATCCCCCCAGGCAACAATTCCCCCACCATTGAAGAAATTCTACAATGGACTTCAAGCAAATTACCCAACGAAACCATTCTGTTAGGTGACCTAAACACAAACTGGTTAGCCTGTAACTCCAACAATCCCACTAACCATATCAATCTCTATGGCTTTGTCCAGCTCATTCATGATCCCACTAGAGTGGACAAGAAATCCCACAAACAGTCAATTTTAGACTGGACACTAGTAAATTACCCAAAACACAACTATCACACCGGATGTCTACCAGACACCCTGAGTGATCATCTCCCAACATTCCTTCTGCGTAAACGCTCCTACCTTTCCGACCCTATCACCTATAGACAAGTCGTCGACGACAGGAAACTAAATACACAAGATCTTAACTATATCCTAAAATACTGTAATTTTAACCCACAACTAAACCAAGCCATAGACTACTTCAATAGCACCTTCACTAACATCCTCAACTCTGTTGCACCCCTTAGAAGGATTAGAGTCAAAACAAACTATGCCCCGTGGCTAAACAGGGACACACGAGCCCTACTTAAAGCCAGAGATAGATCATGGAAAGCCTGGAAAAGAGATAACACAAACCTATCCAAACAAAACTACCAGAAACTAAGGAATCAGGCAAAAAGACAAACCAAACTTGATAAGCAAAATTACTTCCTCAATAATCAAAACAAACACAGTAACAACACACAAAAGTTCTGGCATGCTATCAACTCCTTACTTAACCCAGGCAAAACATTGACTCCAACTACCACCACCAACGATGACACCACAAACATTGCCTCCCAATTTAACCATTACTTCTTAGAATCCATTCTATCACTTTCCTCTCAAATCTCCCAAACCCACCTTTCAAATACCCCTATCAACCGCTAAAGAACATCCCATCTTTAACCCTCTCACCTGTCCCTACCACCACAATTAAAAAAACTCCTACAAAAACTCAAACCTACCACCCTTGCTGCAGACAACTTACCAACCATCTAAAAATTGCAGCTGATTCTCTATCATATCCAGTACCCATCCTTATAAACTGCTCCGTACAAGAGGCCTACATCCCAAAGCTATGGAAAGTATCATTCATAATCCCTCTTCATAAAGGAGGAAACTTCTACGAATTCTCTAACTACCGCCCCATAGCCATCCTACCCCCCTTATCTAAAATACTTGAGAGGTGTGTATTCACTCCCAAGTTATGCAGTTTCTAAACTCTAACCACCTCCTCTCACCCACACAACACGGTTTCAGACAGCACCATAGCACTACAAACGCCCTTCTGTCCTTCACAAATACAATTAACCTACACAGAAATAATAACAAATTCATATCAGCAATTTTCCTAGACCTGTCCAAGGCATTTGACATGGTGTCACAGACCATGCTACTAGAATCCATGACATCCCTATCCTTTGCCCCTTCAACTATAGCATGGTTTAAATGCTACTTGTCAGATAGACAGCAATCTGTCCAGTGGCAAAACACAAGATCTCCCCTCATCCCAACCACAATAGTGCCCCAGGGTTCAATATTAGGCCCCCTACTCTTCTCCATATTTACTAACAGCCTACATACCACCACCCAACATGCTTTACTCATTCAATATGCAGATGACTCAACTCTCACCTCCTCCGCACCATCCCTCCTTACCCTTCAAAAACTCACTCAGGAATCCTTCACTTCAGTGGAAAACTGGATCACACAGATCCAGCTCATTCTAAATCCCAACAAGACCAAACTACTCCTATTCGCTCCCAACAAAACTAAATGTAACCATCACCCTTTCACAATCACATCCAAGAATGGGACTAACATCTCCCCAACTGACTATACTGAACTCCTTGGTGTAGAAATCGACAACAAACTACTGTTTGATGTCCACATCTCACAAACAATCAAAAAGGTCCACAAAAAAATGGGCACACTATATAGACAACAAAAAATTTCTATCTGATCAGGCACAAATTACACTTGCCCAAACTCACCTGCTATCCACCCTTATGTATGCCGCACCAATCCTTACCCTGACGAGAAAACATGACCTCGAACTACTTCAGTCTTGCTACAATAAACTTGCCAGATTTGCTAATAATTCCACCTGTAACCCACACCACTGTCAGGCACTACATCAACTGAAATGGCTAGAACTTCCACAGCTATTGAACTACCACCAATTAACACTTGTCTGCAAGATTTTGAACTACCCTGACAAAGCCCCATCTCTTAACCAACTACTAACCAAGTACATATCAAATGTATCTAAATATCTACACTCTTCAGAAAAAGCACTCCTTTGTATCTCCAAAGCCAGTAACTCCACAGGAAAGGCCCTGTTGTCCCACAACATAGCCAGAAACTGGAACAACCTCCTCACTTCTTTAACCTCTGCTCCTTCTATCACTACATTCAAAAATTCTCTCAAAGTGTACCTAATGAATAAATGGTTATGCCCATGCATCACATAACAGCCCACATTTCATTTTATAAACAAATAAACAGCTGATTACATTTCTAACTATCTGCTGCAGACATCAGGAATCTTTTGCAAATCTATAATTGTAATAAGTTGTTTCTCTACACTCTTTTTCAAGACTTGTTACAGTATAATACCTCAGTACTCTTGCTCTGTAATGTGTAACATATAATTGTAATATGTTGTTTCTCTATGCTCTCTTTTAGACCTGTTGTATCAAGATAATACCTCAGTATGCTGCAGTGTTTGTGTAATTTATTAGTAACATGCTGCTCTCCATTTTATATCTATGTATGCTTCTTTTGCAATATGTAACATTTTGTATCATGCTGACTTTATTATAACTTGATGGAGCTTTTCTCCACGGGCCTCCGCTGTATCCCGGCAAACAAATGTAAAATAAATAAAATAAAATCTCCTCTGATTGATTCTTATAGTTATCATGCAATATTTTATATGCTCTACAAATTATTCATTTCCTAACAGCAAGTTCTGTTCTAGATTCTACCAAAAAGTCTGCAAATGCTTGTCTTTCATTTAGGACCCCCCCCCTTTTTTTTTCTCTTTGCCTATACACTGATATCAATCCTTGATAGGGAAGGCAATCTCTAACCTGCTGCCCAAATAAATTCTTGGTGTCTTCCCATTCCCTCTCTAGTTATTTGTTCCTAGTACCTTTGCCAGTTTTCTCCAATAAATTCCAGGTTTCTCTTGCCTGTGTCTGAATCCCTAATTGCAGTAATCCCTATCAGCAGAATCTCCTTTCTCCATTGCCGCGGTGGGTTAGTTCTTGGAATACTTTATGAATATAATAATCTTAAAAACCAAATGAACAACTAAAGAATAAAGCACGAGTGTAGGCTGGATGAAAGGAATAAATGAAATTTAATTGAACACTTTCGTCACAATTACAATGACTTCTTCAGAATAACTAAGTTGAACAAAGCCAAATCTTAAATACTTAAAATTAATTGGTATAATTAGCATAATTAATTATATCCGTCAGAACTTAAAATTAAAAAAAACACAGACTCCCTAAGATGCTATTTACAAAACGTGTATGTGTACAGCTATATAAATACAGAGTGAACCCCATATGATGAAAACACATAAATGTTAAACAACATAAATACCAGTTCTTAATGCAAAACATGGGCATATATAAAAAATTTAGAAAAGAATAAATACATAATAGTTATAATTAGAAAATAATAAATTCATGATTATTCTTTTCTAATTATAACTATTATGTATTTATTATTTTCTATTTTTTTTCCATTTTTTTTATATATGGCCATGTTTTGCATTAAGAGCTGGTATTTATGTTGTTTAACATTTACGTGTTTTCACCATACGGGCTTCACTCTGTATTTATATAGATGTACACATACAAGTTTTGTAAATAGCATCTTAGGGAGTCTGTGTTTTTTTAAATTTTGACTTCTGATGGGTATAATTAATTATGCTAATTATACCAATTAATTTTAAGTATTTAAGATGTGGCTTTATTTGACTTAGTCATTCTGAAGAAGTTATTTGAATATAATAATCAGTATGATTATTGTTTTCCTTAAAGGTCTTCATCCAAACTCCCATTCTCTCTTTGTTTCTTGAGCTTCTCCCCTGTTTCATCATCATCTGTTTCCATTTTGAATTATAGATGTTAAGTTGTCTATCTCGCCTTCATTCTTGCTGGACCACTCTAAAAGCTCGAGAGTTGGTTCCACCGCTCGAGGCTCCTTATATCCCACAGAATTACCTCAGATCTCGTTTGCCGCTACAGCGATCGAGGTGTTGTTTTTCTACCGGCATCAGGTCAGTTTTATTAGATCAGTCTAATAACTGTTTAAACCCCTTTTAGCTTAGTTTTTTCTCTTTTTACCCTTAGTGTAGTGGATTTTATCATTTCTACCCTTATCCAGCCCCTTTCCCACAAGAACTGATAAGTTCTTTCCTTCCCTTCCATCCCTAATAGTGGTGTGTATGTGTTTTTGTAGGGATTTATATTATATATATAACCTAACTAATTTCATTAGTTTAAACTTTTTCTGATAGTGTAATCGGTGTGTGTGGGTTTTTTGTGTGGTGGTTACACTTTCGGTTCCTTGAAAATGTCCAAGGATTCAAAGGTCTCAGGCTTCAAGAAGTGTGACTCGTGCTGTCAGAAAATGTCTCTGACAGACGGTCACACTTACTGCCTGGGACCTTTACACCTGCAGGACTCTTGTGCTGTATGCCATGGCTTCAGCCCTAGAGTCCTGCAGGAAAGAAAACAAACTCATTCTTAGGGGTTTGCTTAAGCCTGAAGGTTCCCTAACTGCTACCTCGGGAAAACCTTCCAAGGCTTCTAAGACCTCGACTCCAGCTTCTGAGTAGAGGCCTAAGGCGGCTGGAGCCGATGAGTCTTTGACTACAGCTTCTGTGGTTCCTCGGCCCGGCTGGAGCCGAGCCGATCAGACCATCGGAGCCGACATCTAGAAAGAGGTCTAGGTCACCATCCCTTGGCTCCGTTCATTCGGCTCCAGCGTCTCCCTTGCTGTCTGAACGGAGCCATAGGTCTCACCTCTAGGTCATCGAGGCTTTGGATCATGACCTTCAGAGGGTAGTGAGTCGACTTCTAAAGTCCGAGGCACTGGCCCAAATGCTTCAGAGCCCGACTCATCAGTCGATGCTTCAACCTATCCTCTAAATATTCCTCCTCCGACTCCTTTGAGCTTCAGAAGCGAGACTGTCACTTGTCTCGATTTCTTCCTTGAAGAATCTCGGCGCGGACTTCCCTCGCCTCCGAGGGGTGAGTGGCATCGGACCCTTGTCCGACCCGCCTCCCTCTCGGTGCGAGTTCGGCTCCGACATCGGCCTCGGAGCCATCTCTGTCGGTGCCGAGGGAGGTTCTCAGCTTCTCGGAGCGGGACCTCTGGCTCTGCCTGACAGGGGTGCTCGAGGTCATGCGGAGTGTGTTGGAACCTGGTTCAACTCCAAAGTCGGCTCCGTCCGCCTCCCTCTTCGGTGCCTCAGGTGATGTCTACTCTCCCTCATCCCTGACCGCAGAGAGCCAACTCTTCAAGAATCCTGTGGGATTTCATCCTCTTCGAGGCCTCTCCTGATTTGGCAGGAGCCCCTTGGAAGAGAAAGTGTAAGAGGAAACACATAGACTCACCTGAGTCTGTCACCTCTGACACAGATTTAGAGGATTCGAGGGTTCCCCGTTCCCCTTCTGAAGATGTCTCCTTTGCAGACATTCTAGAGATCCTCAAGCAGAGGGAAATTGGCCAGCCCTTAACCCTTCGGAGGATGAATCTGTGTATCTTGAGGCGTTGGCTCTCGCCTTCCACCTCCTGGGTGTCCCCTTGACCCCCTCATGCAGGTGGTAGCAAAGAGCCTGGACGGCTCCTGACTCAGTGGACCCTACCCCAGGAGACCTTCAAAGTTTATAACAGCACCAACTGATAAACAATTTTGACCAAAGGAGTTACTGTGGATGCTATGGTGGTAGCTGCTGCCACCAAGAAGGAACTAGCTGATCCTTCAGTACCTGTCCATCCCCTAACAAGGAATCTAGGTCTATGGACAGCGGATGTTTCAGCGACCTTTGCTATGCGTCGCTGAACTACCTATGCCATTTCACTCGCCTCCAGAGACTTGATCAAGGAAGCGAGTGAGATGTTGAAGGATCCTACAGCTGCAGGTTTTCAGGACAAGATGAACGCCCAGCTGACTACCCTGAATTCTATAGCTAACTCCTCCATGCGCCCTTTCATATGCGGCTGATGGAGCAAGTAGAGCAGGGACAGGTGTCGGCATGCCTGGATGCGACTATGCAATTTGGACCCTTTAAAACGTCTTTCACTAACTCCCGCTTGATGGATCATCTCTTTGGTCCTCAAGTGAAAGAAACCTTGACTAGGTGCGAGACGGATGGCAAAACTCTGTCTGCCGGAGTCCGTTTTCTACTCCTTCTAGACCTTACCCCAAAGGCCAGAAAAGTGGAAAATGTGGTTCCAAACAATCTCAAGGGAATTTGCCTGACTCACAGAGTCTGTTCCTCCAGAGGCAGAGGAGGGAACAATAATGGTAGACGCCGCCCCAGAGGCAGAGGGGTCCAGAACCAGGGCAATCGAGAAACCTTTTCCGATAAGCCTTTTCAGCATCCCTGAGGTGTTGCCCGACTGTCCACCTTCGAGGCAGTCGGGAAGATTGTCACTGTACCCAGAAGCCTGGCTATCCCTAACTCAAGACAAGTGGGTACAGTCCATGGCTATTCCATTCCCTTCATTCCAAACCAATCAAAGAAATCCCTTCCAGATGTTCCACAAAGGGATCTAGCAGCTTTGGAAATTTCAAAACTGCTTGCAAAAGAGCAATTCAGCCAGTTCCAGCAGACCAGCAAGGATCCGAATCTACTCCAGGTTCTTTTTAGTTCCAAAGAAAACGGGACTGGAGACCAATTTTGGATCTCAGTATCTTGAACAAGTCTGTCAAGAAAACAAGATTTCGGATGGTCACGCTACAGTCCATCCTTCCCCTATTGGGAAAGGAAAACTGGATGTGCTCTATAGATCTTCAGGACTATCATATAAAAATGAACAGACGCTCCAGAAGATTCCTCCGCTTCAGGCTGGGAACCAGTCATTTTCAATTCAGAGCCCTGCCCTTTGGACTCACCACTGCCCCGGTGTTTACCAAATGCATGGCAGTGGTAGCTTCTCACCTGAGACGTCAAGGATTCCAGGTGTTTCCATATTTGGACGACTGGCTCCTCACAGCTCCCACCAAGCATCTGCTTCTAATGGCCAGAGACTACACCTTTCGCATTTGTCAAAAGTTAGGCATCTCAATAAATTGCGAAAAGTCTGTTTTGTCGCCTTGTCGCATATTACCTTCATAGGCGCAAATCTAGACACAGTCAACACGCTCAGACTAACAGATCAGAGAATAACAGACATACGCAAACTGGTCTCGCTTCTTCAGCAGCAACAGAGTCAAAGCCAGGTTAGTTCTGAAAGTATTGGGGATTATGGCGGCTGCCATACCTCTGCTTCCATTAGCCAGATTCCACATGAGAATCCTTCAATGGATGCTCTTCACACAATGGTCATACCAGCAACTTCCGATGTCCCACACCATTATGATTACGCAAACATGCAAGAATCATCTTCTGTGGTGGATGTCTTCCCCTCAGCTCTTCTTGGGAAGACCCTTTGTTCCTTCCCCTCCGGTTGCTACTCTGACAACGGACGCCTCCCTGATCGGGTGGGGGGGGGGGCATTATCAGGGCAGAACTGTGGCGACCAGATGAATGCCACTTGCATATAAATGTTCTAGAGATGAGAGCAGTGCTTTTAGCGTTGCAAGCCCTTCAAGACTCTCTTCCCTTGGGAACGATAGCAATCCAGACGGACAATATGTCTGTAGTGTGGTATATCAACAAACAAGGCGGAACCAGGTCCTATCCCCTATGTCGAGAAGCACTCAGACTGTGGCAATGGGCGATTTCTTCTCAGCATTTTCTGATAGCAACGCACATCCTCGGGAAGTCCAATCAAATTGCGGACAAGTTGAGCAGAGCTATCCTCATGCCTCACGAGTGGTCTCTGAAAGATTCTATTGCGACAAAAATTTTTCTCAAGTGGGGTCAGCCTTGCTGCGACCTTTTTGCTACTCCCCAAAACAGCAAGTGCAGAGATTATTTCACACTATTTCCGTTGCCAGCCCAGCCCAGCAGAGACGCTCTAGTCCAAGTTTGGCCCCGGGGACTTCTGTATGCATTTCCTCCCTTCCCACTAATCTCACAAGTGATACAGAAAGCGATCGCTCAGAAGGCCTCATTGATCCTCATTGCTCCTTATTGGCCTCGACAAGTTTGGTTCCCCTTTCTACATCAATTTCTATTGGAGCAACCTTGGCATCTGGACCTAGTTCCAGATCTTTTGATCCATCAGTCGGGTCAGTTACATCGCCCTCCCTCTCTGAACCTCACTGCTTGGTTCCTCCAGTTCCTACCCTTGCCAGGCTTCCTCAAATATCTCACACTGTTCGAGATATTTTAATAGCTTCACACAAATCTTCCACTCGAAAAATTTATCTTAGTGAGTGGAAACGTTTTGCCTTTTGGGCTCAAAGAAGGGACTTAGATCCTTTCACTGCTCCCATCCATATGGTTCTTGATTTTCTAGCTGAACTCTTTCATGCAGGTTCATCTCCTTCTACTCTCAAAGTTCAATTGGCAGCTATATCTAACTTTCATGTGGGCATTTCAGAGTCTGCCATTATGTCCCACAAGCTTTGCAAAGCCTTTTTGAAAGGAGTTTTACCTCCTATAAGAAATCCTCCTCCTCCTTGGGACCTTAATTTAGTTCTCAGTTCTTTGATTCTCCCCCTTCGAACCTGCAGCTTCCTGTTCATTAAAATTGCTATCATGGAAGACTCTCTTTCTGGTAGCTATTACTTCAGCTAGAAGAGTTTCAGAACTTCATGCACTCAGCTGTTGACCTCCTTATCTGTTGTTCCATAAAAACAGGGTATCCTAACCAACCCGTCCTTTTTACCTAAAGTAGCCTCTGCCTAACCTAAATCAAAGCATTGACCTCCTGTGTTTTTCCAGAATATTCTAATAGGTCTGAACAAAAATTGCAGTGGCTAGATGTTCATCGTCAGTTAAGGTACTATTTGGATAGGACCAAACAATTCAGAAAATCTGACCAGCTGTTTGTCTCTTATGCAGAAGGCAGAAAGGGACTTTCTGTTTCCAAGGTCTCACTATCTAGATGGATAACATCTCTGATTTCCATTGTTTATGAAATTAGACACCAAAAGCTGCCTAACAAACCTAAGGCCCATTCCACCAGAGCTTTGGCTACTTCTATAGCCTTCCAAGACAGACTGCCTATTGACACCATTTGTGCAGCGGCTACTTGGGCTACTCCTCACACTTTCATTTCACATTATAAGTTGGATTTAGCTTCTAGGCATAGAGCTAACTTTGGTACCACTGTTCTCAAGAGTCTGTTCCGTTAGGCCACCCGGGACAAAGTGCTAGGGACGTGGTCCCATCCAGCAAGAATGAAGGCGAGATAGACAACTTAACATATAGAAGTTATGTTCTTACCATAACGCTCCATGTTAGTTGTCTTCTTCTCGCTTCTTTGCCCCACCCTCCTTCCCCCTGGCCTGGACAGACCTAGAGGAGTTTGATTGTGACCTCTCTTTCTACCACCTCTTTGCTATAGGTATATGCTCTGCTGTGCATATTTCCTGGATCAGGCTTTAGGTCACCTTCCTCTTCCCCTTTGTTTATAGAGGTGGACTCTCTTTTTCCATTTTTTTCTGGTTGTATTATTAGCTGGGCCTAGCTCACAAACGAGATCTGAGGTAATTCACGCCTAGCGTTGTGGGATATAAGGGGAGCCTCGAGCCGGTGGAACCAACTCTCGAGCTTTTAGAGTGGCCGAGTCGCCCATCCAGCAAGAAAGAAGGCGAGAAGAAGACAACATGGAACGTTATGGTAAGAACATAACTTCTATTTTTCTGCCTGTGCTATGTATAGGAGCCTTAACTGTGTTGCTCTGAAATACCCCTTCAAATCACCAAAAAATAGTAGGAACCGTTTACCAAGAAAACAGTATACTGAAGAAATGAATGGTCTTATGAGACCAGATAAAGGGGGGAGGAATGGTTATAGTTAATGCTTTAGATTATTCAAATAAAATGTTGGAAATGTTGAATGACATTAGTGTACATATGTACCAGTATCCACTAATGAGATCAATGTTTCCAACAGAAAGGTGGACTTAACTATAGAAGTGTTAGTGTTGGAAAATGGAGTAGAGCAGAGGGTGGGGTGGGGGGGCACTACAGATGAAGAAGCCCAGGATAGCTTCATTCTTTGGTATCATAAAAGTGTTTCTAACCCACCCTATAGACCTATTGTCTCTGGGGAACAGTCTAAAACTTACCCCATAGCCACCTTTCTGGACTACTCTTTAAAACATTTAATTAAGGATTACAAACACCTTTTAAGTGACTCTTGGGACTTTTTGCATAGTTTGAAAACAGAAGTGAACATGGATGAAATGTGTTTTACCACCGTTGATGTGGTAGATTTATTTTCATGCATACCTGTTGAGGAAGGGTTAGAAATGTTATATTCACTATTACATGAGAAAAGGGCTTCCTTAAAAATAGATGTAGATGCCTTGGTGGAACTAATGAGAGCAGTCTTACAATTTCATTTACTTTGAGGGGGAGACCTTCAAACCAATCGGGGGCGTAGCTATGGGGGCAGCATGTGCCCCCATATATGCCAGTTTGGTTCTCCTTAAATGGGAGACCACCTATGTGTTTGACTCTACTTATTAGAAATACATCAAGTTATACTGCCGTTTTTTGGATGACATATTTGTCATCTGGGCGGGCCCAAGGAAGCCCTTATTACTTTTATTGAATACTTGAACTCCACCACCATTTTTTTCAATTCACATATAAACTCAACTACAATAAGATAGATTATTTAGATGTTAGTTTAGAGAAAATGGATGGACGTCTGAAATCTAATTGACATCGTAAAGACACATTTAGTAATTCCTATTTACCATACAGTAGTGCACATCCATGGAAACAGAAAAAGAGTATTATAAAAGGTCAGATGGTTAGAGCTGCCAGGATGACCTCGGAAAAAAAATGACTTTATATGTGAAATTGAACTAATATCAAGTTTCTTTAAGGCTAGAGGATACCCTAACGATTTAATTGAGAAAGTAGCTAAGGAAGTCAAGGAAGGTTGGGGTGTAAAATATACCCCTTTACTAGGGGATAGACACTATACTCCTGAGAGGCAATACACTATAGGACAAAATTACAGCAGGGCATTGATGATCCAATACAACAGCAGCTCAAAAAAAAAAAAAGTATAGTGGAGAATAACTGGAAAATGCTGAAATTCAACCAAGAGATAGTACATAAATTGGGTGAGGTTTCCCGGTTTGTTTTCAGAACAGGAACAAATCTAAAGAAATTGTTTGAGAAAAATAAGAACGGTAACCAGAAGATTACAGGAACAAAAAGGTGTGGAAGATGTGGATACTGTAGATACATTATTGACAAGGACCAAATAGTTTTGGAAAATGGTTTAAATAGTGTTATTAACTTTAAAAGATGAAATTGTGACAAAAGGTATAGTTTATTTAGCAATATGCAAAGATTGTCCTAGCTTCTATGTAGGTAAATCAGAGAGGTCATTAAGTAAACGGATGTATGAACACATCTATAACATCAGGAAGAAAAATCTAAATAATGCCCTTCATAGACATCTTAGTATTGAACCTAGTCATATAGGATTTTATTTTGGTATTTTGGAACATGTTTTAAGGGACCCAAGGGGAGGGGACTGGGAGAACTGGTTGAGTTATAGGGAGACTTACTGGCAGGTAACACTCAACGCAACTAATACCCTGGGTCTTAATGAACATATATCTATAAAGCCCTATCTGATGAAAAAAGTAAAGAAATTATATATTTTTTAGAGTCATATACTTTTTCACAATATGAGACACACATAATGTACTTTGAACACACACATTAAATAGATTGTGTTAAACAAAATGGATTTGGTTACAGTAAATTAGTGTTGTATGCAGTGAGGTGGACATATTTATATAAACACCTTGTTTTAAAAAAAACTGTGTTTCTTTAAATAATTGGAACCTTTTTAGAGGGCAAAAGGTATTTATATGGTAGAATTGTATTTGCCATTTTATACTTGAAAAAACCTTGCATGGCAGGTGAAAGTGCTTGTATACTGTTTTTTATAATAAACCCGTTTTAAGCTATCTCAAGTGTGCCTGGACCGTTCGTTTCTTCTGTACCCCTTCAAATCAGGTAATCCTAATCTGCCCTGTTCTATTGGAAGATTAAGCTTGACTCACTTGACTCTTGCCGTCTTCCTTTCCCAGATAAAATCCTTCAGCTCTTTATTAATTGCTGTCCACAGCTTCTCCTCTGATTGATAAAAATATGCCTGACCTGTGTATAAGACTAAAGGGACTAAAAATATTTTAACTGCTTATGTCTTACTATTGACATCCATATAACAGAGCTTCCATTTTCTGTTTTTCTATTATCTTTTCTTTAGTCTGTACCCACATATCCTTAGCTGCCAAAGCGGAATCATTTTAATCCATACTTCCTTCATTTTATCATATCCCCATAAGTATGGATATTGCTGAAGAAATTCATATGTGGGTGCATAATATACCATTATTGCATTTGTTTTAGCTTCATTAATTTTGCATCCTGAAAATATTTGAAACTGTCTCAATTTGTTCCGCAGTGCTGTAATGTCCCTTTCTGGGTTTGTCAGGTATAAAATAATGTCATCTGCAAATACAGCCAGACAGCATTTTTTGTTTACCATAACATTTATATCCTTCAATTTCTGAGTCCCTTATTTTCTTTGCAAGTGGTTCTAAATAAAATCTAAATGACAAAGGGGAGAGAGGACACCCCTGCCTGGTTCCTCTGCTTAAGCAGAGTTTGTCAGAGAGGACCCCACCCAGTTTAATTTTCACCTCTGATCCCTCATATTGTCTCCTAATCAATCTTATAATTTTGTCAGGGAATTCAAATGCTTCCGTTGTTCTGCTCATAAAGTTCCAGCTTACTCTGTCAAGTGCTTTCTCTGCATCAAGACCCACCAATGACAGTGGTATTTTCTTACATTGTACTTCCCTCTGGATCATCAGTGTTCTGTTAATGTCAAATGTTTGCCTCCCCTCCACAAAACCCCATTGATCCACGTCTTTCAGTTTTGGGATCACTTTTGCCATTCTTTTAGCCATTACAGACATAAGCACTTTATAATTATGGTTTAAAATTGAAATGGGCCTATATGAAGCTGGATCAGATGGGTCTTTACCATCTTTAGGTATTACAGCCACCACCGCATTTTTTCTATGATGTAGGTGCTTCCCTTCCTTTTAAAATACTGTTAAACAAAACCTTCCAGATCTTTATCCCCCCCCACACACACACACACACACAGTTTCCAAACTTCCAGTGGAATGCTTTCTGTTCCTGGAGACTTTTCTGCATTTTAGATATACATCACCATTTTTTAGCTCATCACCTCCTATCTTAACTGTTAGTTGTTGAGCCTTATCTGCCTCTAACCTTAGCATTTGTAAACCTTCCATAAATATTTCCATTTGTGCTTTTTCTTCATATTCCCACATCTCTGCTTTATAGAAATGTTCATAAAATTTCCAAAATATCTTTAATACCTCTACAGGATCTCCGGTTATTTTTGTTGTCATGGGTTCTTATGTTTTTTCTGTTGCCCAAGTTGTTGTGCCAAAAGTTTTTGTGCTCTGGAGTTATCAAAATTAGTTGCTTAACACCAATATTTCTAAACTCCTGCATGTTATCCAAGTAATCCCTTATTTTCTCTTTAGCACTCTTCTTATATGCGATTCCCCGTATTCTGTAATACTTTAACATTTTTCAGTCTGTCTGCGTAATTTAGGGTTGCCACCTTTTCAAATGGCCAAGGTGGGACATTTTCAGAACACACATCAGATTTTACAGGCCGACACATACCCATGGTCAGTACAAAGGATAGAACTTTACTTTTTTGCCTAAATAAAACCTTATTCTTGTAGCGGTTTAGTTGCTTATTCTGTTTGTTGTAACATTTAGGTATTTTAGATACAGAAATAATTATTTTATGCAGCTATTACATAACATATGGGGCATAATTATGTCCTACAATCTCAGGACATTTGCCATTTTTAATATTTTTTGTCAGGACACAACTGCTCAAAGAGGGACTGTCCCTCGCAAAGTGGGACAGGTGGTAACCCTAGCGTAATTCTCGTTGCTTCTTAAGCATACCTCTTTTTTCTTTTATTTCTGACCTATTTTTAAACTCCACTTCCATTTTATCCCATTTACTAACTGTTAATTCTGGGGCATTTTCTGTCTTCCCTAATAACTCCTGAATAATTTCTGCCCACCCATTCCTTTCTGTTTAACTGGTAGGTGAGAAGACTCCAGAATTTTATCTTTACTTCATTATCCTTCATTTTCATCCTAGTAATTAATGGGGCATGATCTGAAATAATTAATTGATGTGTGTCAGAGTTCTCATTTAAGTGCAAATATTCCTGTGAAATGTAATTTCTGGGTAGTGTAGCACAGCTGTCAAACCTTGAAAATAATATGCAAATAATGTCAGAGTCCCTACTATTGAATGCACATCTTCCATATCAAAGATTTTATAATTTTTTCAGTATATGTACTCATGTACCTCTGTTCTTTGGAGCTTTTCTCCCCGGGCCTCCACTGAAAAAGGATATGTATCCAGCTGGACTAACCCGGTCAACAAATGTAAAATAAAATAATAAGTAAATAAATAAAATCTACTCTGTTTTGTTGTATTTTCTCTGCTAGGCCTTCTGATACATCCTCATTGTTGCAAATCAAAATCGAGTCCCCACCTATAAGTTATATTACCTGCTGAAAAGTTTTTCTCTCCCCCTAAATTTTTAAGTTCCATAATAGCAGTTTTATGTGGAATATAAATAAATGCCAGTGCAATCCTCGTCTTGTGCCAGTAAAACATTACTTACTCAAATCAGTCATTATTATCTTTTTTCATCTGATATTACTATTGGAGCTCCTCTAGCAATTAATATAAGTACTCCTATTTATCCTTGTCCCTGATATTCTGCTGAATATCCATACTGAAATCCTTTGTTTATCAAATTCACATGCTCAGTTCTTTCCAAATGTGTCTCCTGTAGCTTTGCTACTTGCACCTTGCATTCTTAATATACTTTCTTTTTTGCTGTACCTGTCAGATCATTCACATACCAAGGTAATATGGAAAGTGTTGCCATTATGATAAGAAGTGATTATTCCCACCTATTATGTATTTATACATATTTTCTTATCAACATTGGAACACATGTCACATTACACAAGACTTTTTGCTTTAATGGAAACAAAAAACAAACACACTCCCAGAACACCCTTTATAGTCTGTTAGCTTACTACAAATACACAAAACTCTGTACAACTTGAAATAATTAAGTTTATCCCTCCTATCCCTACAGGCCTTAATGTAAAAATGTATTCACCTCCCAGATGTAGAAAAACAACTTGTATACTTTCAGAAGCAGTAACTTTAGCCTTGAAAAAAGAACAGGGCTGGCTTGTTACTGCCCTATTATCTGTTTGTCTGCATGCAAACGTAAGAAAAAATATAGTCTTGGGCTGCACGCGTCTAAATACAAGCTGAAACATTTATTGCAAAAGGAGAATTTCTCATATTTAGTGTTCTCTTATTTACTTGTTTCTACTTAAAACTTTATTTTTAGATTAAGGAACAGTCTTAATTCAGACATTCACCTATACAAAAGTAAGAGAAAACATATCAGCTCTACATATATTATGATCTCTGTACTTTTGCACTCCATCCCCTACCTCAACAACCCAAGATTACAGCCTATTAACTTAAACATGCTTTTGTCTAGCCTTTCTTCTCCTTTTGCCATTTATTAATACAAAAAAAGGAAAAAAAGACATCTGTTTGCTTTAGTATCTTTACCAAATATAGGAACAACTAAAAATGCTTTACTATAAAATATGCAATTTATATTGTGAAAAGTCTCATAGAAATACTGTTAAGACCATAAATTTTTACTTGGTTACCTTTTTCCTTCCTCTTCCCCTCCCCTCATTGCCCCTTAAAACATTTAATGACATGAAGTGAGGCAAATGCCTTTCATTTCCCCACAAGTTTAATAAAGTTAACAAAAGCCCACTTTTTCTTAGCTTTATTTCGCAGATACAATTGATGCTTTGTGGTCTCACATTTTCTCACTAGTTTCTATGTTGTTGGTCTTCTTCCTATCATCTCCATCTCCCAACTCCATACTCTAGTTTAGTTCCAAAGTACTCCTGATTCTTTTAGTCAGGTCCTGTGCTTTTCTCTGTGTCTCAAGCATTTTCCTTTGGTACAATGGAAAATGTTTCACTGGTAAAGTCTCTGTATGCTTTATTATCAAAAGAATGAGCAACAGAGTCCCCTTCTGCTTGATGGCTCACTTTTTGTTAGACAGACTTTTGTATTTACTCCTTGGCATGTGCTGCATCAAGAAATGATTTTGATCCTCCAGAAAAAAAAATATTCTGAAGACAGATGGATACTGCACCTTTAATCTTATATGATATTCAGTAATTACTGGAATAAATGTGTTTCTCTTCTGCCTGACATACAGTGAATAGTCATTTTCCATAAACACTCTGCTGTCATCAGCTTTTAATAATTTTCCCTTTTTCCACAGTTTTGTCAGGATCAACTCTTTTTGCTGGTAGGTTTTCATCTTTAATAATACAGGTCTTGGCTGCTTTCTCATGGCCAGATTTGGAGTATACACACAGTGTGCCCTTTCGGTTAAAGGAAAACTCCGGGCTCCAACACATTTAAACTCAAACACTAGTTTTCTTTTATCCCTGTAAAATCAACCTAGCCACCTGCTGTTACAGGAATGCACTAATAAGTTTCAGTCCTATATTTCTCCCCTTCCTAAGCATAGGGCAGGGAGGCCCATCCCCCGTTCTTTTGATCGCATTCTTTCAGGTGGAATTTGTCTCCACCTTCCTGACGTATCTTCGACACAGTCAAATCAGTAGTTCCCTGTCCTGAAATCCTGCCCACACTGTGACATAGACATTATCAAGTGTGGCCCAGTAACAGCTGCTATAAATTGCACGTTGTTGTGGAACAGCATTACAACCAATGTTTCCTGCATGATTGAAAACAATATCGGAGTCAGTATATCCTTTCTGAAACTTTAGCAAAGTGCATGAAAATCACATCACGTACACTGTTAGGGTAAATTGATTGTAAAATCTTTTTACTGCATTTAACACTGTGCCTCCGGTTATACCGCAAGTGTAGTTCAACTTTTTTTTATATTGCTTGCTACAATCGGTCCCATATCTCTCAACCTGTTAGAGCAAGAAATCTATACAAAGGCTCAAATTAGGGGCATTGTTTAAATATTGCTCTTGCAAACTTAGATCATTGATAGAATAACAGTTTTTGCATTAGTATGGATTTTCCAAAGCTTACCAAGTCTAACTGTACAATATCGCAGTCAGTATATCCTTTACTGAAACTTTAGCAAAGTGCATGAAAATCACATCACATACACTGTTAGGGTACGTTGATTGTAAAATCTTTTTACTGCATTTAAATCTGTGCCTCCGGTTATACCGCAAGTGTAGTTCAACTTTTTTTATATTGCTTACTACAATCGGTCCCATATCTCTCAACCTGTTAGAGCAAGAAATCTATGCAAAGACTCAAATTAGGGGCATTGTTTAAATATTGCTCTTGCAAACTTAGATCATTGATAGAATAACAGTTTTTGCATTAGTATAGATTTTCCAAAGCTTACGAAGTCTAACTGTGAAATGTCTGCCATTACTTTCTACCGTCAGTCTTTAATAATCTTCCCCCTGTTTGCCACCAATCCACAATTGTTTGATGGAAGGAACCAAAAATATGAGCCATAAATCCGGACATTCCATTACAAAATCTTTGCTGTTCAGAGTATGCCTGACGTGCCTTGGTGTGTGTAAGTATGTGTACGAGTGGGTTTCTGGTGCTGATTGCATGTGGGTTAGTGAATGCATGCATGAAAGCAGAATGTCTGTGTGTGTGAATGCAGAAGAGGGTGTGTTGTATGCATGTGTATGAGACAGCGTTAGCGATGCATGAGAGAATGACCAGTGCGTGTGTGAAGCAAAATGTCCGTGTGTGTGTGGATGCAGAACAGACTAAGTAAGAATGTGTATGAGAGAGTTAGCAGTGAATGTCTGAGTGTGTGAAAGCAGAATGAGAGAGTTAGCGGTGGATGTCTTGAGTTTGTTGGTTTAGTGAATGCATGCGTGAAAGCAGAATGTTTGTGTGTGTGAGTGCAGAGGAGACTATGCATACATGTGTATGAGAGAAATTTAGAGATGCAGAAGAGAATGACCAGTGCATGTCTTAAAGCAGAATGTGTGTGTGTGTGTGTGTGTGTGCGTGCATGTGTGTGTTTGCGTGTGTATGATAGACAGGGGTTTGTGTTCCAGAAAAAGGAAATTTTTTTTTCCCCGTTTAACCAAACAGTTGGGGGATAGAGAGCTAACTGTAGAAAGCTGATCGCTTACAATGTATTGATCGGCTTATTACAGCAAGCACCTTGTTTTTTGGACTCTTGTGGAGGGGGGAGGGTTCTGGTTCGTAGTACTGGCCATTACTATATAACAACAATCTTTAAACATTTGCCCCCAATTTCCCAGAAAGCAACAATTCTACTCTGCCACCCCTTCCCAACATCCCTGACTTCAGTGCTTCCCTCACTCATTTCTTGACCTAAACGTCTGAGATATTATTCCTTTATTTTCACAAGCTGCTTGTCCTTAAACCTCTTGTAGGTTTATAGGTAGGTGCTAAGCTATCAGCCCTAGGGCCTATACAAGCCTAGCTAAAAAGTTACCCTGGCTTTCACCACCCAATAAAATGATTTTCCTGTGCCCCTGTCGAGCAGAGCCCCAGAGGTGATCCCTGAGGTGAATTTCTTATTTTCCATCCAATCATCAAGATTTTTCTTGAAGAGTGCTAATGAGGAGCTTTGTTTGATATAGATAGGTAGTTTGTTCCAGAGTATGGGAAGTCTCTGAGAGAGGAATCTATCCTTCCAGCATGTTCTGTTTAATGTGGTGACAAGGTTTAGGTCCCTAGAGGGTGTAGCTCGGAGGGATTGGGATTTCTTTAAGTGGAGCATGTCCAACAGCTCTGGGTTTGACATAGCTTTGTATGTTAGGCAGAGATTGCCTCTGAGTAGGCGATATGCGACGGAGTAAAGCTGGAATTTTTTGAGACTGTCTGCATAAGGCATCTGTTTGAGGCCAGTAATCCTCTTTGTGAGGTATTTCTGCAGCCTTTCCAGTTGTTGTAGATGTCTTGCGAGGTACATACCAAAAGGGGCGTTGGACTCTATAATGGGTCTAATAAGTGACGAGTAGAGGGGAACAGTGACTTTTTTCCTGGATGAGAAACCTTTTGTGATGAGGTGTGCCACATAGAAGGATTTCCTGACTACTGTGGCAGTGTGATTATCAAAGGAGAGACTACTGTTCACCTGTGTCCCAAGGTCTCATATCACACTTTCGGTGTTTAGTAGACTACTACTTATGTGGTAGCTCATGTGTACAGAGTTTTTACCAAAGGGGATGACAGTGCACCTTTTGGCATTGAGCTTGAGGCCATGGCTTTGACACCAGGTATCTGTCTCAGTGAGGCCTTTTGTAGGATGTCCACATCATTAGGAGTTTCAATTATGGCTCCTAGTTTGCAGTCATCTGCGAACTTCTTTAACCAAATACCTTCTGTGTTAGCCTGTACTTCAGAAAAGTAGATACCAAACAGGAGAGGACCCAGGACTGAACCCTGTGGTGCTCCACTTGTCACTGGTCTGAAGTCAGATTTGGAGTCTGCTACTTTCACTGTGTGGGTTCTCTCATTGAACCAACTGGCAACCCATCTTGTGACATAGGGATTTATACCTAATTTAGTCAGTTTATCTATAATTCCAGAGTGGGGATGGTGTCAAAAGCCTTGGCACGATCTAAATAGGCTGTGTGAACCCCCTTACGCTTTGGTGACTGCTTCAAAGAAGTCAATTAGGTTTAGGAGACATGATCTACCTTTTACAAACCCGAACTGGGTGGGTCCAGAGTTTGGAGATTGCCAATGTCTTATAAGTTACATGATACGTTCCATGGCCTTGCAGACCAGGCTCGTTAGGCTAATGAGGGGGTAGTTCCCGGGGTCCGTGGTGGCTCCCCCTTTGTGGAGTGGGATAATCATCGCTGTGCGCCATTCAGTGGGCACAAAGCCTGAGGTGAGGCTATGATTGAACCTGGTGCTTAGGTGGGGTGCCAGTTCATTCTGTAGTTCATGTAGAACACAGCCTGGGATGTTGTCAGGTCCCATGGATGCTGTGTTCTTGGCTTTGGAGAGTGTGGTTTTTACTTGTGCAGCCATGATTACAGGAACTTTGCATTCTTCCGGTATAGAGATGGACCCTTTAGGAGTTGGGGGTAAAGTTAGCGCTGAACCTCTCTGCCAGGATATTGGCAATATCAGTTGGCTCTGTATATTTAGTGCCATTGTGCTGTAACTCAGAGCAGATCGGAGTGTTGCCATTGAGATTCCTGACATAGCTATAGAATGCTTTGTGGTTGTCTTTAGAATCAATGGCGATTCTGTTTTCATAACTAGCTTTGGAGAATTTTATGAGGGATCTCAGCTTCTTACTGAGGCTGACCAGGGAGTTCTTCCAGTCATGGGATTTTACTCTCTTTTGCAACAGTTTCTTTCTTCTGTTGTAGAGTTTGTTTAAGGCAGGGGACCACCAGATTGGCTTCCTTTTTGGATAGCATCTTGGTTCTGTTAGGCATAGCATGATCCATGCACTCGTGTAAGTGCTTATAAAGTGCATTTGTGTAGGATTCAGCAGTCGTAACTCTATTGTCTGTCTGCAGTTGTGTTGTGAAGTTTGCCACTTCTGTCTTAAGAAGCTTGAAGTTAGCTTTGGAGAAATTTTTTATGGTGGTTTCCCTAATGGGGGGTGGGGGTGGGATGTGGATGTCTAGGCTGATTAGCTTGTGGTCGGATCTGACCAACGAGGAATTGACCTCTGGTGTGAAACACCGGCCACCCATGTTGGTAATGACCAGGTCTAGGATATTGCTGCCCCTGGTGGGGGTGTGGATAAGTTGATCTAAGGCATTGGAATTTATGGATTCCAGAAAACATTGAGCAAAAGAGTTAGTACATGAGTAGTTTTCCCAGTTAATGGTGGGGTAGTTGAAATCGCCCATTATTAGGATGTTGGGTTGTACCCTAATATTTTCCAGTGTTTCAAGAAATGAGGATTGGGAATCCTGCGGCATGGTGGGGGATGTGTAGCAAGTTATAATTTGGATTGCAGTCTTGCCCAGAGTTAGTTGCACTTGGATAATCTCAGATACATTATGCTGAGGAACTAGCCTGGAGATGTGGATATCCTTAATGAATATGGACACGCCTCCACCTTTAGTGTTTCGGTCCAGGTTAGGTGGCCGAAAGATGTGGTATGAATTATAGCCTGGTAATGCAGGAGTGTTCTCTGGAGCCTTGAACCAGGTCTCTGTCACTGCACAGATGCTGATGTCCATTTTAAGAAATGCCTTGAGTAAATGCATTTTGAGGTTTAGACTTCTAGCATTGAGTAGCATTACCCTCAAATTTTGCTTGCTTGTACCTGTTACGGTGGTGAATTTATAATTTGAACTTTGCCTAAAAAAGGCACTATAGGGATGGCAAGAGACTTAGCCAATATCCGGAATCCCAAGGGCGACAGGTGCAGGCCATCTCTGGCAAAGCATCGTGGTCTGTTGATCATGTCATCCCAGGCAGACAGATACTGGATCCCCTTAGAATGACACCAGAAGCTTAGCCAATTGTTGAAGTCCATCATTTTTTCCTTGTACTGTGGTATAATTCTGGGTGATGGCAGGATGCTACTCAGGGCTAGGGTCATACCTGCGTGGGCTACAAGATCAAAGAGCTCTTCCATGTCTCTTTTGATGTAGTCCAGGAAGGTACGTCTCAGGTCATTCACACCAGCATGGGCAATGACAGAGTCATATTTGTACTCGTTGTGGAGTGACCTGAGTGCGTGCGTTATGTGGTGAATCCTTGCATTCGACAGGCAGCTGACAGTATCTTTTTCCTTGTTTAGCGTGGTGAGTGGAATATCAGTGTGCCTGACTATAGAGTCACCTTTGACTAGTGTTGGGTACATTGTTATGCCTTATGGGCTGTGGTTGAGTGGCACACTGAGTTTGTGGGCTGTGTGTCATTTGGGTTGTGTTGGGGGGTGGAGGTTGCATGCATTTTAGCTTTGGAGGTCTATGTTGCTTGAGCAGATTTTGATTAAGAGACTCCGCGAATGTAGGTTTGTGTTTTGGTGGTGTAGGTTTTGAGGGACTATGTAATTAGTGTAGTGTGGTGCAAGTGTTTACCTTCTCCTCTTGACTGTTTAGTCCAGTCTTGGGTGAAGATAGGTTTGCTTCCCATTTGGCTATAGAAGTGCATCTCTCACAAGTTGTAGTGTTGGGTGGTAGAAGGAGAGGGTTGTCTGTAGACCTGCTTTGCAATCTTCCCAGCTTTTAACTGACCCGACTGTAAACAGCTTCACTTTTAAATTTTTTTCAGACGTGCTGACTTTATTACTTGACTTCTCACTCATGGTTTACACTCTTTGCTTGCTTTCTGTTGGCATAACTCTCACTTCTTGGCTGACAGGAAGTTAGCATTTGCAATCTGTACTCAAAACCACTAAACATTTGCCTTATCAACCAATAGAAAACAGACTTCTTATTATGCCTTCTAATTGTGTTTGGTAAGGTTATGAAGTTTCTGAACTCCTGTTGCTTGCATTTTATTACTCATACATAATGGCTTCAGGCCTGAGTCTGGAATCATCAGTGCCATTTCACTCATCACAGACACTATTTTTGAAGTGATGACTGAACCTGCTAACTAAGAAATAGCGTAAAATAACCGACTAGTAAATCCACAAACACGGAGTCGGGCTCTTCTTCACAAGAGGTATAAATTTAATGGTAAACTTTAAGCGCGTTCAATTACAATACACTTTTCGTCAGTTTAGAATAACCGACTTCATCAGAACTGAAAAGATAAACACAGAACCGTAGGTTAATAGGCAGTCCATTTAAAAGTTTCGCTTTAGTCACATGCTTTTTGATTTTAATTTCACATTCTGAATTAATCTCACCTTGAGTTAATCCACCTAATGGTTAGTATCATGATACCGGGAAAAATGTATTAAAAAAGTCCTATTAAAACAACATTTTAAAATACTATAAACAATTGTTAGATCTAAAAATTATTTTCACAAAGGTAGTCCCCCCCACCACACACACACAAGAAAGTTGTACGGGGGAGTGGTGAGCAGCTAGCAAATAAATTCATTCCTTGCCAAAATATATTAACTAATTCGGATTGTTGTTTGCTAGTTGATGGAAGCGCCGAAATATGCGCTCTAACACCTCGAGCATTAGGAAAAAGATAGATTGTTACACTAATACTCTCAAGTATTCGGAAAGTGTAATTAAAAGTACTTGGATGAATTAAAGCATATTAATGCTTCGGCACCACCATTTTACTAGCTAAACATAGCATTAACAATACAAAGTGTATATTACATCCACACTTTCGCTTTTAGAGATGGTGTGGGAACCCACTTGCCCCTCGAGTGTAAAGTTTAAATTGGTAAACTGTGTATTTAAGTATACAGGGGCCAGCATATTATAAACTTATTTAAGTGGGTGATCCAATAAACATTTGAAATGGCAACATTATCCCATTTTAAAATAGTCATCCTATATTAGGAATATTAGTACAAATCATCGTGATCTTATGGTTTCAAATTTACTTAATTCATATTTAGAAAATTATGTTCAAAAGTACACTGTGATAGAACCGCCATGGTTAAAAAGCCTCAGTAATTGTACTTACAGCTTCATTTAGGCTTCAATAGCGGTAAGTACAGGTAGTTACAGGATGGTATGTACATCAAAATAGACAGAAAGATGTGTATATATAGTAATAATGACGGGTCAATTCATAAGAAAGGGAGTAGTTTTTGCTGGTTTGTTTGTATTATTAGTACCCCGGGTTTAAAATGTACCCTTATTCCCAAGTGGATAAGGGAGGCACCCATGAAGCCAGGAACTTCCCATTATTCAAGTTAGTGTTGTGCCCCCCATAAATAGCCCATCAAAAGTTATTTTTAGATTTTTGAATTTAAAATTAGGATAATCAATTTTTCAATGTTGGTTTCAAAAGTGTGTATATATATATATATGATGATAGATCTTAATATTAGTATTGTCCACAATAGGCCATTCAGCACAAATCACCTTTCCAAGTTCTTCAACTTTAGAATGCAGGCAATAGAGGTCATCTCATTAATGCCTGCCAGAGGAGCTCTTTTCTCTCTAATTTAAGAGAGTCATATCCTCCTCTGATGTCTTTAATCTGTTGGTCGATTACCCTGAATTTGAAGTGGTGACCAACATTGTCAATTACATGTCTGGCTAAAGCGTTAGTTGTTTTTGCAGTTTTAATACTATATAAATGTTCGTATATCCTCTCCCTTAGCTTTCTGTCAGTTTTTCCAATATAGAAAGCTGGGCAACACTAACCTACTGTTGCAATCAAACTTGGAATAAGATTTAAATTTTTGGTCGTCTATTACAAAGTTGGCTCCTTCCTCTATGTAGTTGCAGTATTTGCACATTTGGCATTTAAACATACCAAGTTTGGTCGTATATGGTTGTTTAGTGCCTTCTAAAAGTTCTTTGAGGTTCGGTCCCCGTCTGTATATTATTTTGAGCCTGCTAGGTACCACTTTGTTAAAGTCGTTATCATTAGTCAAAAACTCCCAATTTTTCAATATAATATTTTTAATTCTATGGGAGTCGATGTTAAATGTGCAACAGAAGCCACATGAAAAGTCTGAATTGTCAAGAGTAGAAGTTTCAACCAAGGTACATCCAGAGTTCCTATTGTCACCATTGTTCAATAAAGGAATATATATATTCATGCTTCTTTTACGCTTAACTTCTTCAGTAATCTCGCTAAGAAGGCTGGGGGGTAACCCCTTCTAAGAAAGAATTGTGTCAAGGTCTGGCATTCCTCGGTAAAGTCCTTTTCTTTGGCCCTTGACCACAGATCTCTTCTGGTGCCTAGGGTGGCAACTGGAGTAACAGAGCATGGAATTGGAGTAAGTATCTTTACGGTGGATTTTAGAGACCCACATATGATTCTCATGGTCTTTACTCAAGTCAATGTCCAAGTAGTCTATCCTATTTCTGTTGTATTTAAACTCAGTGGAATTGTTTAAAACTGCCATCAAACTGTTGATTTCTAATTCTGATCCTTGGTATATTATAAAAATATCATCCAGAAATCTAGTGTAGAACTTGATTTTCAGGATGGTCTCTTCCACTGTTAGAATGTTGTTTCTCTCCCAATAAGCCATGACTAAGTTTGCTATGCTTCCTCCACTTGGTGACCCCATGGCCACACCTATTTTTTGATGGTACAAGGCCCCATCAAACATCAAAAAGTTGTATGAAAGTACCGTGTCCATCAATTCACATACCAGCTGTATTTCCTCAGTAGGAGCTTCTAACAAAACTAGCATCGCTCCTACCCATTCCATGGCTATATCGTGGGGAATTGATGAGTACAAATCCTTGACATCTATTGTTGCAAGTATACTGTCAGGGTAAAAATCGACCACATTCATTGCCTCCAAAAAGGACCATGAGTCTTTGGTAATTTGTTTCTCTTTTTTTTTTGACATATCCTTGTAATATACTGTCCAAAAGTTTACTGCACGTATAGGTGATGCTCTTTCTCCCATCCACCAATGGCCTCATAGGTGGATTGTCAACATTTTTATGTATTTTAGGGACTCCAAACAGCACCGGTGTCCTGGGTGTCTGTTGTTGCAGGTAAATATAGGTGTCCCTATCAATCCTGGCTTCCACGTACAGTTCTTCTATAAAGGTCTTGACTTTCTGGTGCGCCCCATTCATTTCATTGACAGATACCTTGAATAGCCTTCCTTCCAAGATGGATTTCATCCTGTTTGTGTAGTCATCGCTTGGCCATTATTTGTCCGATTTCATGATTCGCACTTGAGCTTTTCTAAGGAGGGAAAGTTCCTCCCTTTCATTTTTACCAGTGTTTGAGTCCCTCGATTTGAAGTTGTTATTTTGTTTTTTAAGGTTTCTCATGTCCATTTCAGTTACCCTTTCGAATAACGATAGAGTTGGGTGGTCAGGTCTCTGGTTTGACGCTTTACCTAATAACAGGCTCAAGTTAAGTTTTCTAGTAAAGAGCTTTAAATCCACCAGCGTGTTTGCCAGGTCGAAACAGGGGGTTGGTACAAAAGTATTTCCTCTAGACAGTAGTTCAATAGTATCGTTACTGATGTTATAATCGGTATAGTTGTAGACCTTGAAGTCACCACTGTGGTTCAGTAGGACTCTACAACATTGAGCAACAGTTTTATCCTGAGTGCTCGACTGGCTTTGTCTCACCACCTCTTCCTCCTGGCCCCTTTTCTCTTGTTGTTTAGGTTCCGCTGGTTTGAGGCTCCTGTTTGAAAATTTTGTGCCTGCAAGGGTCCTTTGTTGTTAGCACCTCGGTAACCCTTGTTGCCATTATCATTGTTCTGCCCATTACCTTTATTGGCCAACCTCTCACTTCTTCTAACATCATTAGTGTTAGGGGTTCCTTCATAACGTGTATCTTCATCAAGTCCGATTTCGTCATCTACCCAATCAGTGGTTGGTTGGTGTTCATTTGACTGGCCTCCCAAATTACGTTCCCCCAAACCCACTGGTATAGTATTTAAAACCTTTGCCGGTTTGGGGTAAGCTACTCCATTGTTGTAATCGTTAACATCCCTGTTTATTTTTTTCTTTTTTGTTAAGTTGAGTTTAGTAAGGTGTTCATCAATACTGATGAAACACCTTTCATACTCGAATTGGTATCTCCTGTAGTCTATGTCGTTTTTAATAGTTCCATCAAGTTCCTCGATCTCCTCCAGTAAGGTGTTAATCGAAGTTTGGTACTGTACACACAACAAATCTAATAGCTCCAGGCCATGCCTGTCAAAAAGGTTTATTAGAGCTGTATGGAAGGAAGATCCTTCTATTAGCCCTGCAGGGAACTGCCTGAGAGGTTGGCCAGTAAAGGTAATGGGTAGAACAATGATAATGGCAACAAGGGTTACCGAGGTGCTAACAACAAAGGACCCTTGCAGGCACAAAATTTTCAAACAGGAGCCTCAAACCAGCGGAACCTAAACAACAAGACCAGGAGGAAGAGGTGGTGAGACAAGCACTCAGGATAAAACTGTTGCTCAATGTTGTAGAGTCCTACTGAACCACAGTGGTGACTTCAAGGTCTACAACTATACCGATTATAACATCAGTAACGATACCATTGAACTACTGTCTAGAGGAAATACTTCTTAACTTGAGCCTGTTATTAGGTAAAGGGTCAAACCAGAGACCTGACCTTGGGACTCAAACACTGGTAAAATGAAAGGGAGGAACTTTCCCTCCTTAGAAAATAGAAGCTATGCGTGAAAGCCAGGATTGATAGGGACACCTATATTTACCTGCAACAACAGACACCGTTTGGAGTCCCTAAAACATAAAAATGTTGACAATCCACCTATGAGGCCATTGGTGGATGGGAGAAAGAGCATCACCATTACAAGGATATGTCAAAAGTACTTGCAACAATAGATGTGTCAGGATTTGTACTCATCAATTCCCCACGATATAGCCATGGAATGGGTAGGAGCGATGCTAGTTTTGTTAGAAGCTCCTACTGAGGAAATTGGCGATATTTTTATAATATACCAAGGATCAGAATTAGAAATCAAATTCCATGCTCTATTACTCCATGCCACCCTAGGCACCAGAAGAGATCTGTTTACGAGGAATGCCAGACCTTGACACAATTGAAACTTCTACTCTTGACAAGACTTTTTTTTCATGCTTCTGTTGCACATTTAACACATCGACCCATAGAATTAAAAATATTATATTGAAAAAATTGGGAGTTTTGACTAATGATAACGACTTAACAAAGTGGTACCTAGCAGGCTCAAAATAATATCAAAGAACTTTTAGAGGCAAAAAAACCATATATCGACCAAACTTGGTATGTTTAAGCAACAGTAGGTTAGTTGTATATCTTGCTAAATGTCATATTGAAAAACTGACAGAAATATACTAACATATATATATTAAACTGCAAAAACAACTAACGCTTTAGAAGCACATGATATTGACAATGTTGTCACCACACTTCAAATCAGGGTAATTGACCAACAGATTAAAAGACATCAGAGGAGGATGTGACTCTCTTAAATTAGAGAACAATACTAATATTAAGATCTATCATCATATATATATATATATATATATATATATATATATATACACACTTTTGAAACCAACATTGAAAAATTGATTATCCTAATTTTAAATTCAAAATAAGGGTTTTAAACAAGCGGGTACTAATAATACAAAAAAACCAAAAAAAACTACTCCCTTCTTATGAATTGACCCGTCATTATTACTATATAGTACAATTACTGAGGCTTTAACCATGGGCGGTTCTATCACAGTGTACTTTTGAACATAATTTTCTAAATATAATGTTGCCATTTCAAATGTTTATTGGATCACCCACTTAAATAAGTTTATAATAGTAACAATCTATCTTTTTCCTAATGCTCGAGGTGTTAGTTAATATATTTTGGAATGGAATGAATTTATTTTGTTGCCCCTGCTCACCCCATAACTTTCTCTTGTGTGTGTGTGGTGGGGGGGACTACCTTTGTGAAAATAATTTTTAGATCTAACAATTGTTTATAGTATTTTAAAATGTTGTTTTAATAGGACTTTTAATACATTTTAAAATCAAAAGCATGTGACTTTATCTTTTCAGTTCTGATGAAGTTTACCATTAAATTTATACCTCTTGTGAAGAAGAGCCCGACTCCGTGTTTGTGGATGAACCTGCTAACTGGTACAATTGTTATAGCGAGAATGAGTGCATAAGTGGGTAAGAAAATAGGGAAGTGGAAGCAGAGGATTTGATACAATAACAAGGGGAAGGTGAGAGTGGTAGTGGGCAAGGCAGGAATGGTAAAGACACCCATTTTCTTTTCTGAAGAAGGGTAGATGGGAAATCATGTAAGGATAAGGCACTAGGTGGAATGATGATAGAGGCGTAGTGGGAGTAAAGACACCCATTTTCTTTTCTGAAGAAGGGTAGATGGGAAATCATGTAAGGATAAGGCACTAGGTGGAATGATGATAGAGGCGTAGCGGGATGGGCACACAAACTTAAAACAGACAACGACCAACAGAGGAGGTGCTGACAGAGGGGGGTGGGTGCAATTTCCAATCTGTAGGCATCAACAATCTGGACAAAAAAATAGGTACAGCTGGCCAAAAATTTGAGCAATTAATTTGTAGGAAATTTGCACACCTAATACCCATAGCTCTTCTTTGTTCCACTAGGACTGTGTGATACAACTCTTCAGAAGCATGCATTTAAAAAACAGAATAACAAAATGATGCAAAATATAAGCAGATGTTAGATATACAGAGTTCGTCCCCCTGGAAAAAATCTCTTATCCTACAGTCTTGCTCGTCTCTGGAACTCCTTACCCCCATCCATTCGTACCATCACAAATCACTTCTCATTCAAAAAATCCCTTCACTCACACCTAATTTCCCAGTGGGAATGCTCCTGCTCCCACCCAACATAATCTCCTCATACTGAGAATTTTCACTTCTCCTCCCCTATTCATAATGAGAATTTATACTTACTCTCCTAAACTCCTAGATCTTGCTCTTGCTTGTATTAGCTTTTTTTGAATACTTAAAGGTACCTTAGTGTAAATATACCCTCTGATGGAAAAGGTTCTCTGTTTCTATATTGAAAGGTTCTATGTCAGCTCATATACCTTTCTCTTGATTGTATTAAGCTACTCATCCTGAATGTATGAAAGATATCTCCAGTGTAACCCACACTAAGTTGTGAAAGCCTCTCAGTTTCTATATTGTAAATTGTTTTCAGCGATACAAGATTGTAATATTTGTATATGTTTGTACACTAGTCTACTGTATTTCCAAGTCCATAGGAATTGTATACTTGAAACTAAATACCTTATTGTAACCTTGCTAATTGTTTTTGGAGCTTTTCTCCCCAGGACTCCATTGAAAATGGGTTCTTTTGGCCCAATGGACTATCCTGGTAAACCAACTGCAAATAAATAAATAAATAAATAAATAAATAAATAAATAAATAAATTTACAGCTAGAGGATTCTGTGCTCAATTCATTCCATTTACTTTATTCTAACTTTATTAAAATATATGTCAATAAATGGAGGTCAGTGGTTAAACTAGGCAGTACATTTTAGTTAATCAAGCCCTGGCATCAAATACCATGTGCAAAAGTGCCAGAACGCATAGCTGGCCTTAGGCATAGGCCAACTAGATGGCCGCCTAGGGCGCCGCTCTAGTAGGGGCACTTTTCCAGTATTTATTTGGTGTAGGTAGACCAGGATGGGGCACCAGTTGGTGTGGTGGTGGGGCCACTGTGGAGCCCTTTTGCCTAGGGCACCAGTTGACCTAAGGCCGCTCCTGCCAGAACGCATGCATCATGTGCTTTAATAGCATAAACTGCTTGCCCTAAATTGCTCACCTGTGGTCAGTGTGAACACCACATAAAGTTATTTTATTTATAAATGTTCTCAACCTCTTAGTTCAAGAATCATTGATAAAAGCCTAAAGTAATGTGGAACAAAGGCACCAAATCAGGGCCACTTTATTTATTGGGTACACTTTAACAGAATAGCTAGGCTGGTTAAGGGACCTTTTTCAGTCACCACCAAGGCCTCTCATAACATGTGAGACAATGTTTCAAATAAAGAATGTATCTAAAATTGAAAGAAATTTCATATTGCATATTATGCTTTAACAATATATGCATATGTCCTAGTAATGTATAGCTTGCACCACAAAGTTTTTATGTTATTATCAATCATTTAGACAGCATCTTAATATGAAAAGGTAGTTTTGCGCTAAATACCACACATGCTAATACAAGTATGTTTCCATATTTATTTATTTATTTCCAGTTTGATGACCAGGGAGGTCCACTGGGCTCAAGGAGCCCATTTTCAGTGGAGGCCCGGGGAGAAAAGCTCCATAATACATAGTACAATACATAGTCGAAATAGTACCAATTAAGCAAATTATAAATATAAAATAGCAAAACTAAGCAAAGTTAAACAGCAGCATAGAGTAAAATACAATACATTTTTACCTCGGGGATCACTTCAGTGGCTCTGCTGGACAGAGGCACAGGGAACTAATCTAAGGGGACGGCGAAAGCCAACACATTCTTGCTAGGCTTATAAATGCCTTCAGACAGATAGCCTAGTACCCACCTATGAACATGTTTACAGGTTGAGAACAGTAGTACAGAGTTAAAGCTGTATGGAGGTTTAAATAATCTGAGAATGGTATAAAAGTAACATTAGTAGTAGGAAGGCAGTAAATAAAAAAGTAACAGTAGGAAGACAGTAAATAAGAGTTGAGAAGTCAGTAGGAGTGACATGATTTAATAACCAACAGGGAAGAAAGGTGACATCCATTGAAATAGAAGACCAGGATGAGAGGTAAGGTGGTTATCCACTCCTGGCTAAACTCAGGAAGAGGCAGTATCCTCACTACTGGTCTCTGCCTGAAATGATGATGATGGCATTGCCAAGGAATGACATGACTTTGGAAGTTGCACAAGAAGCCTCTCCATGTGGTCAGTGCAGGCATCAACCAATCCATCCACCAACTTCTCACCACCTCCATCTCCAGTTGGGTGACAAATTGTGACACCTCGGTAGTGTCTCTAGAGGGAACAATGGCACTCCCTTCCACTGATTGACCACCTGAAGTCACTGGTGACACCCCAGAACACACCCACACCATACCTGAGCTAGAGGTAGATGGTATACTGGCAGGAGAAGGCAGTGGCTGAATGAATGGGGGAGACCACTGCAGCACCATGTCAGATGCAGCAGAAAACGATAACATAAATGGATTGAAATAAACGAGCACATATGAAATAGCAAGTAAAAAAGGAGAGTGACATACAGAGGAAGAGGCAAAAAAGACATTCATACTATGTGTGTGTCTAATGACCACTCGCATTGGTGCTTAATGAGGTACTACACTCCTGCTAGATATGCTGTTAGCCCAGATTTGATACTTCCTCTTAGGTATATAAACTCAAAATGTCCCTGTTGCATGATATGCATGAATGTTTGTACTGTCGCTGCTCACATGACCCAGGAGTACAGTTGTGATACAGCAGTAGGTAGGGGATGTTGGTTGTAATGTGCCGTGTGGACTGTGTGGGCCTGTGGGCCTTTGCACATCCTGTAAGGGATGACATGTCATGTGGACAAGGACAATGGTAACACTTACACAAATCAACATTCCTATGAGGGCACGCTGGTTTACCATTGTCACAGAGGTAATCATGTCTGACACAGCGGTCAGTAGGTGCTTGTCAAAGACTGCAAGGTACTTTGGTACACAGCAGGGCAGTCACAATGGGTATATCAAAAAAAGGTCAAGAGTATGCCAGGTGAGGATGTCACCAACAAGGTATATAATGAAGTGATGCATGGGCAGTATGTTGCCTAGGGTTCCCTGCCATGCCATTTACCTTGAACCCCAATACCCACCCTAGCTCCCCACTCCAGCTCCCAGATCTCCCAGCCCAAACCTCCTATTGTCCATGTATACCTGGCCTGGGACATTGTGTACAATACTAGAATGTGGCAAATTCCCATATTGTCAGGCACCACAAAGCAGTTGATATACTGTTAGGACAGACAACGCTGGTCACTTCCCAGCAAATAAGCACAGTGTGTGTATCATAAAGATTGAGATTTTGCAAGTGGGTGAGCAAATCATCACATACTTACAGAATGCGTGCTACTATACAAACAGAGGTTACAGCTAAGATGTTATGATATACATAAATAATAAGTACCATAGGAGTAAGTTATACTCGGTCCTTCTCATTAACAGATGCTCTATTGCCTTCTTGTACAGAAGGAATTTCTCTGTCACATTTTGAGCTGAAAATCAAGAACAACAAATAAACTACACATCAGTTGAATGCCCATTAAGGGTACATTTACCAGTATGGAAAATAACAGGTTGTGATCAGTCCTGCATATTTACAATTAATCACATGAGGCCTTCTCAAGGATGGTGTGACTTTATGATGTTAGGAAGTGAACAATGGCAAGGAATCATTGTGCAAAGATTCTAGTGCCTACATTTGTTAATACTTTTGCAATACTTTTGCATTGTAATCCCTCTACAGTTCATGCTACTGCAGTATATGTCCCCATGTCCCCACCAGGATCCCGGACCGACCTACACATCCTCACTGCACTTCCTACTCATGCAAGTTCACAAACCTGCCTGAGCCTTTTAACATGGCACAGGTTATATGCACCATCATAAATGTATGGTTCACGAATCTTCATTTTAATGAGGTTTATCAGTATAAGGCTGAAACTAAGGTCATTGAAACTGCAGATAGCCATAGCTGGCCTCATTGCTGGAATATTGCTGAATGGCAAACTGTACAACTGTCATTCAGAAGTTGTGCAATAATTTATGCAGGAAAAATGATCAAGCCACTTGCTACAGTTTTGAAAACAGAAGTCCCCCCCCCCCACTTCTCAGCTTGGAATTGAGGGGCGCAGAAATGGGACCTATCTGGTTTGTGAGCTTTTGCACCACAAGACAGATTTTTTTCTCAACTTACAGTTGAAGAACACTGCCAGACTGGGGTACAGCACTGGATGCTGGATGACTTTGCTATGGCTCTGTCTGAAGGTGAGAGGCACAGTAAGAGTACATTTGCCAGGACAGATAATCGCATCTTTTTGCAGGCCCACAATAAGCAGATTGTTGTCAGATGCTCCATCATGAGAGGCCTGACCACGAATTCTAGGATTATGCCTGGTGGGATGTTACATGGGGCTCATTTCTCTTGTTTGCCAAAATCAGACCCATGAGCAGGCCCGTGGAAGGGTTACAAACATAACTACAGCACTAGGTAAGGCTGCCCACCTGTTCATAGATTCATAGGTACTTAGGTGTTTACTAGGCTAACAACCACATGGGCCTTTTTAAGCCTAGCTATGCATCCCAAATTTCTGACAAGTTCTGGTACTCTTGATAAATGTTGGCGAGGGTTTGGGAGATGAAAATTTTACAAGCATGGACCTGGGAGATGAATCATTTACAGGTTGACTCTACCCATTAGAGAGACAGGTGCCAAGCACGGGGTGAATTTCCTGTTCCCCATCCAACAGTCCAAGTTGCACTTGAATTGGGTTGAGGAGCAACTCTGCTTCACATCAGTGGGAACCCTGTTCCACAGATGAGGTAGTTTCTTGGATACATACCTGTCTCTCCAGCAGGTCCTATTTATATCACAGGCATGGTTTAAGTCTTTAGAATGGGTAATTCTGTTTATTTTGTGGATATGCAGGAGGTTAATCAGAGTAAGGTCTGACAATGCCATGTGTGCCAGGCATAGATCTCCCCACAACAGCCTGTAGAAGACAGGAGCAGGCGGCCACAGAAGGGATCTGATGGCAGAATCTCTTATGACTGTCAAGGAGGAGTTGCTGGCATCAAGATTGGGGGTGGGGGGTTTGGATAGTTATGCAATCCACAGTGGCACACTACATGATGGTGCGGAGTTGCACATGGCACCAAGGCTATCTATAGATGATGATGCTCCATGTGGGTCTGAATAGGACGTATTACAGACACAGCTTTTCTACAAGCATGGCTTCTTAGTTTTATTGGAACATCAAGACTGCAAGTACAAAAGTCATAACATATGTCCAAGATAAATTAAACAAAATTTCTTTGTAAGACTCTGTTATACAGAAGTAGATTCATTGAACTATTGGTGTAGAGTACATTCTTAATGTGTGTAATTTTTAGGTGTTTTTACAGGTGGTATGTTATCGTAGTCCTCCACTGTGGATTTAGGCCCTCTTGATATTTTGGAACTGTTTGGTTCTAATTATGATGGTAGCTAAATCCAAGCACAGTCAGTAGTCACAGTGTAACGGGTCAACTTGGGCAATGGGATATTCATCCCCCTTCCATTAACACAACTCCTGTCCCTATGCAATCCTCCCCTCAGATTCAGGATGTTGCCCAGGGACAGGAAGATACTAACATATTCGCCCAGTGAATGGCCTCATCATTGCAGCACAATCCCACCCTGGTTGTCACCATCTGCACTGAGTGGAATGATCTGAATGGTTTATGGATGTGGTGAGAGAGGACATGCAGGTGGTTGGTGTGACAGAGCAAGATGCAGAGGACAAGAAGAAATGGAAACAGTTGATCTGCTGTGGTGACCCCTGACGGGAGCAGCCGAAAGAAGAAGTATGAAAAAGCAGTTTACAGTTAAGCTATTCTCTATTTCTGGGGAAAAGAACTGGTATGTGCACACTTTCAATGACACAGTAATTATCAGTAATATCTAAATTGCATACCAGTAAATGTATATAACTCACACACACTGATGCACACACCTAAGTACATGCATTGACACACACCCATACAGATGCATGCACTCATGTATGTGCACACAAACTCACACACATCCATGGAGCCTACAGTGGTATGTTCAGTAAACAACAGAACTGTGGAGAGAATAAGCCACACTGCCTTTTGAATTCAAAACATTATTGCTCTTTAGTAGGGCTCAGTTGCATAATGAAAATAATATGAGGAAACAAGCCAACAAACAGTAGTCACATGTTTTTCCCTTTGAATCAGGTGATGTACCATGCTGTAAGAAAACACTGCAGTGCTGACAACAGCTTTTTAATTCTTAACTCCTTGGCAGGGTTCATATGAATGTACACCTTGATTGTCTTAAAATAAAATAAATGCACTGCTCAAACAAAGGTGCCACATATGCAAGTTACTATCTTATATGTCACAGAAAAGCATTATATGTCATAGAAGAGGCATTTAGTAATCTGAAATAATGTACCTGTCTCTTCAGAATGTCACATTAAGTTTTGTGTGTGTGTACATGTGTGTGTTTGTGAAGGGAGACAAAAAGTGACTCAGTGAAAGATGACATCTGGGAATACCATCCAGTATAGTCTGAGTTTTCTGGTTCTGATCTTTAATTTCTGTTAGCGGTAACTGTGCAGATTTACACTGAATGTCCAGATTTTTGCCTCATATTTTTTGTCTGTTCCTCATAAAATGTTGGTTTTCTCTCAAATCATTAAGGATGGAAGCCAGAAAATAATGACAGACTTTTCAGTTTTAGACTTCACACCCTTCAGGAAATACATGTAAATGGAAAACTGGTTGTTCCATCAACTTTCTAAGGTTCTAGAGGAATATTTAAAAACTGCCCCTATTTTTGGACCTTTGTCCAGATTTCTTATTCTAAGATGTTGAGAAGTATGGCTGCTGCATTTGTGAATATGTTTATACAATAGGCTGCTAATCTACTACATTTTGCACTGTTGTAAAGTTTTTTTTACTGTTTCACTGCATTTGTGTACTGTTTTATACTGTTTTAACTGTATTTTCATTGCTAGGTAGTGTTTCATTACTGTAATCGCATTTTTACTGCATTACTTAACTGTAAACTGCTTTTTCATACCGAGAGTTGTATTTTCTGTTTGTGAGTGCTCTATCTGTGCTTTTCTGTGCATTTTTTGTGGGGTTTCTGTGTTCTAGTCAGGTAGCATAGTCTGGATAGAGGCCTGCTATTATCCAGGCCTGGTTGTTTTGTTTGTTGAGTTTCCTGTGTTTTTGGCAGCCATCTTCTGCTGATAGAGAAAACAGAGCTAATCGGAGGAGGGACACTGACCACAGATCTGATCTGTGATATATAACAATAAGTATCCTGTTTTTTTTTTTTTTGCTTGTTATTGCTTATTTCTGCCTAAAATAGTGTAGCTAGTAGCTGTAATAGTTTCCCACCCTCCATCCCTATTGGTGTCTTTTTCTTATACTTGGTGGCTTTACAGTTGCCTGCCCCTACTGTAAATTAGATCTGGGACACTCCTCCCAGTCTAGTGTCATTAGCTTGTTCTACCTAATACAGAGAGAACATTTGAGAAGGCCAGCCCACTGTGGTTCTTAACCTTGAACTATCTTCTGTTTCTCCTTTCTCCCTTTCCACAAAAAAAAAAAAAAAAAAAAAAACTTTGGTAGAATCTCCTTGTGTTCTGACCGAGTGTGCTTCTCAGTTGATGATTATATTTTCTGGCACTTTTTAACTGTTCAGAGTTGAATAAAACAATAAAACAAATGAATTCAATTCAGAATACAGTTTGTATAAATTACATTTATTTAAACTGTATTTGCTTTAATATTTCTACACACTCAAGTGTGCTAGTTTGCACTGTACTTGGATTGTTTTTAGTGCTGTTTTAGCTGCTTTTCTGTAAAAAAAAAAATTCTAAGCTTGTTTCCTGCCTTTCCTGTAACTGGTCTAGTCCAGATACAGATTTGCTGTATCCAAGATTATTTGTAAGCTTCTGAGTCCCCCAAGCCTTTCTGTGTTGGAGGGAAGCCTTGTAGCTTATCAGTGGAAGTTTTAAGCTCTAGGTCGGCTGTCTACCACAAGAGGAGTGGTTTCTGGCCCAGAAATTGTAGTGTATTGACAGTTTGGGCAGTTTTCCATCTCTTTCAATTATCTGGTTTAAAAGTCCACATTTATGCTCGTTTCCCACCTTTCCTGTAACTAGTCTAGTCCAGATACAGATTTGCTGTACCCAGGACTGTTTGTAAGCTTCTGAGTGGTGCCAAAGTCTGCTCTTCAGTTTTTCCCCTTAGATCTGCTAGTTCTCTCCTCTCCTGGACTTTTACTAGCTTATTAGTCTAACACTTTGCCAGACTTCTTGTAGCAATTATTGTAGCACACACAAGTGCTATCAGCTTTAGATGTTCTACAAGGAAACATTTCCAGTACTTATTATTAATGCCCACCCCTCCAGGCATGTCTAAAGGTCAGTTCCCTGTGCTTTCTCCTATTAATCTGATTGGGCATCCTGAGGCAATGTAGCAACAGCGTCATGTACACTGACAACTCTCTTCTCTTAACTCCCAACACTCAGACTTGCGAGACATGCACTTATATATCCAAATTGGAAGCCACGCACTCTCCAGCCAAGACTGGAATAGCTGATCAAGAGGAGAAGGTCAACACTTGCACCACACCACATGGAACACATAGCCCGCCAGAACACACACCAGCACTGCCTTCACATAAAAACACACACCACACACCCACCTTCGCAGAGGCTGTCAATAAAAATCTACCCAAACAGAGACTTCCAAGGCAGAAACGCTCTCTACCACCACAACACAACACTAATCAAGAGTCACATAACTCTCCTAAACAATGTGCCAGTCAAAGCCCCTAAGGCAAAGCAACATGCCCAACACACTATTCATAGGTGACTCGATAGTGAGGCACACTGATGTCCCACTCATTAAGCTGAATAAGAAGAAAGTAACAGTGAACTGCCTATCAGGTGTCAGGATCCACCACATAATACATGCACTCAGGTCCCTCAACAACAGGTACAAATATGACTCTGTCATTGTACTTGTGGGTGTGAATGACCTGAGACGTACCTCCCTGGACTACATGAAGAAAGACATGGAGGAGCTCTCGGATTATGTAGCCCAGGCAGGTATGACCCTAGCCCTGAGCAGCATCCTACCATCACCCAGAATGCCACAGTACAAGCAGAAAATGATTAATTTCAACAGTTGGCCAGATTTCTGGTGTCATTCCAAGTGGATCCAATATCTGCATTGGATGACATGATTGACAGACCTCGGTGCTTTGCCAGAGATGGCCTGCATCTGTCACCCCTGGGCTTCCGGATACTGGGCAAGGCTCTTGCCACCCCTATAGTACCTTTTTTGGGCTGTGTTCCAAAGACCAAATTACCACCATAAAAGCTACAAACAAATGCAGTCTGCAGGTCATGATGCTCAGTGCTAGAAGTCTAAATCTCAAAATGCACTCACTCAAAGCACTCTGTAAAATAAAGAACATTGACATTTGTGCTGTAACAGAGACTTGGTTCAAAGCAGCAGAAAGCACCCCTGCACTAACAGGCTATAACTCATTCCACACCTTTCGGCCCCAGAACTTGGACCAAAGCTCCAAAGTCAGTGGCGTTTCCATATTCATAAAGGATACGCACACCTCCAGACTGGTAGCCCAACATAATGCATCAGAGATACTTCAGGTGCAGCTAACGGGTAAAACAGCAATTCAGGTCGTAGCCTGCTATAGGTACCCATGTCCCACAATTCGCACTCCATGTTCCTGAGCACCCTGGAGAATATTAGGGTCGAACCTAACACTCTCATACTGGGTAACTTCAACTACTCCTCCATTAACTGGGAAAACTACTCTTGTACCAATACACTTGTTCAACGTTTCCTGGATTTCATTAATTCCAGTGCCCTGGATTAGCTTGCTCTTACCCCCACTAGAGGTAGCAACATCCTTGACCTGGTCATTACTAACATGGGTGACCATTACTCTACACCAGTCGTCAACTCCTCCCTTGTAAGATCCAACCACAAACTAATCACCTTGGAAATCCACATCCCTCCCCCCCTGTACACACAAAGGTAACCACCATAAAAAACTTCTCCAAAGCTAACTTTGGGCTCCTAAAAACAGAGGTGGCTAACTTCATGGCACCCATGCAAATGGAGGATAGTTGCATGACCGCCGAATCATACACCAATGCACTGTACGAACATGTACACAAATGCATGGATCTCGGCATACTCCATAGAACCAAGATCGATCTTCTCCAAAAAAAAGGAAGCCAATCTAGTTGTCCCCTGCCATAAACAAATTCTAAAACAGAAGGAAGAAACTGATGGGGAGTAAGGTGAAGTCCCAAGATTGGAAAAACTCCCTTATCAGCCTCAACAAAAAGTTGAGATCCCTCATGAAATCCTCTATAGCTAGCTACGAAAACAGAATTGCAGCAGATAGTAAAGACAACCACAAGACCTTTTATAGTTATGTAAAGAATCTCCACGGCAATACCCAGATTTGCTCTGAGTGACTGCACAGTGGTACCTCCCATACCGAGCCAACAGATATTGCCAGTATACTGACTGAGAGATTCATTGCCAACTTTACCCCTCTTCCCCCCCAAAGGACAAATCACAATACCAGTAGGTTGCCAGGCACCCAGTATTACTGCTGCACAGGTTAAAACAGCACTGTCTAAGGCCAAGAATACAGCTTCTATGGGACCTGACAATGTCCCTGGCTGTGTTCTACATGAACTACAGAGTGAACTGGCACCACACCTGTGTGCCCTGTTCAATCAGATCCTCACCTCAGGCTTTGTCCCTACTGAATGGCACACTGCTACAGTCATCCCTCTCCACAAAAGAGGAGTGACTACAGACCCTGGGAACTATCACTCCATTAGCCGGATGAGACTGATATGCAAAGCTATGGAACACACCATCATGGACATAATAAACAGGGATATAGGGAATCTCCAAACTCTGAATCCCACATAGTTTGGTTTTGTGAAAGGTAGATCATGCCTGCTCAACCTGTTTGACTTTTTTGAGTCAGTCAACAGAGCTGTGGATGAAGGCAAGGTGGTTCATACAGCCTACCTTGATCTGGCCAAGGCCTTTGATACCATTCCCCACTCAGAAATCATAGAAAAACTCACTAAGCTGGGCATCAATCCCTATATCACTAGATGGGTTGCAACTGGCTCACAGTACCCACAGTGTGAAAGTAGCTGACTCCAAGTCAAGACTACCGACCAGTCATGAGTGGAGTCCCACAGGGTCCTCTACTGGGTCCTCTCCTGTTTGGTATCTACTTCTCCGAAGTCCAAGCCCCAACACAAAGGGACTCTGGCCGACAAAGTTCAGAGATGATTGCAAGTTGGGAGCTATTAACTCCCCCAAGTGATGTTGACATCCTACAGAAAGGTCTGACTGAGACAGACGACTGGTGTCAGAACTATGGCCTTAAGCTCAATGCCAAAAATTTGTCATCCCCTTTGGGAAAAACCCGGTTCCCATGAATTACCACATCGATGGTAGTCCACTGAACACAGAAGGTGTTATAAGAGATCTGGGAACACTGGTTGACAGCAACCTCTCTTTTGACCACCATATTGCCACTGTGGTCAGAAAGTCCTGTGTGGCACATCTGATTACTAAGGGTTTTGCATCCAGGAAGAAAGAGGTCATTGTCTCCCTCATTAGGCCAGTCATTGAGTACAATGCCCCATTTGGCATGTACCTCACTAGACACCTGCAACATCTGGAGAGGCAACAAAAGTACCTCACAAAGACAATCCTAGGCCTTAAACAGTTGTCCTATATGGGCAGACTCAAAAAAAACTCCAGCTATTCCCTGTGTCATATCGCCTACATGGAAGCGATCTCTGCTTGACTTACAAAGCCATGTCTGACCCAACTCTGTTAGAATTGCTACATCTAAAGAAATCCCAATCCCTCCGCACCACACGTTCCAAAGACCTCAAACTCATTACCACAATCAACAGAACATGCTAGAGGAACAGGTTCTTAACCCAGAGACTGCCTGTGCTGTGTAATAGAATTCCCATACATGTCAAACAGAGCACCTCACTGGCCCTCTTCAAGAGAAATCTTGATGAGTGGGTGAGAAATTCACCCTGGGGATCACTCCAGTGGCCCTACTCGACAGAGGCACTGGGAATTAGTGGGTGGCACGATGCCAGGGTAATCCTATGGGCTATGCTTGTCAAGGCTCCAGGGCCATTAGCCCTGTACACACCTATGAACATATGAAAATATGCATAAAGACAGGAGTGGCTCAAAGAAAAATTACTAATTCAGTTCAAGGAATAAAGAATTGCCAAATAGTTTACTGTTTTAATTTGAGAAGATAATAGTAAGTTAAAAAATGCATTAGTTATATGCATAATGCAAGTGATACAATTTCCCAAAATATACAGTTGCTCCCCCCCCCCAAAAAAAAAAATGAATGTTTCACTACATGGACTGTAGAATACAGTGAGTTTTCAGTACATTCTTTTACTGTGCTAGTATCATGGAGTTAGGTTTGCAAATTACTGTTTTGCTGTAATTTAAAAAATGTGGAGTGGAGTAGAATGTCTGTAAATTGTAGAAACTGCATGTCACAAGACAGCTGTTCTCCAGAAAGAAATAGAAAAGCAAAATTAAGTTAACATAGTCCCTCGGATTCTCTGTAGCTTGCATGGCATGCAAGATGTGCAGGAGCTCATGCAGACAATGTGTCTGCCGTGTGATCCAGAACCAGCCTGCAGGGGCGTGCACGAGCACTCCTGCACTAATCCTGCACGGACTAAGCCCTTGTCTGCAAATCACCCCATTTGCAGGAGAAATATATGCAAATTAGGTGATTTTGCAATCCAGGAAGCTTGCAGCCATCCGTGCAGGACTAGTGCTTTCTGCAGAAATGTACTCGGTTAGTAACAGAATACATTTCTGCAAAATCCAAAATGGAGCTGACAGCTCCAAATAAAGTCTGCATATCATGTAGTAAACATGCCAAAGACCAAATATAAGGCCATTGGCATTGCAAACAGTAAAAAACCCCCACAAAAATCAACTTTTTATTTGTTTTAGCCAATCTCTGCTGTTTAAGTGTAGGGCAGCGGAGCACAAATGGGATCGGGGGAAAATAACAAAATGAACCTAAATTAAGCATTCTAACTAAAATCAGTATTCTGCCATGCAAGTCAATGACAGGCAGAAGACAACATGGCCAGTGAGTAGTGGTTGCTAAGGGGGGAGGCTCAGTGTGAGACATGTAACTATGCATTAGCAGGCAATCCTATGCAAATGAGGGGAAGGATAGCGAATCCCAGTTTTCCCCAGCATGTGAGTCAGGTCCCAACAGTGTAAGAGTAGGAATAGTTTGGTGCAAGCCTAGGAGTTAGGTGACATCATGGGGGGGTGTGTCAGGCATATACTGTATGCGGATTGGAGTCGTGTGGCTCGAGTTTGCTCCTAGCTTAGCGCAGCTAAGCTAGGGGATGTATCTAAACCTGCCTAGCACTCTTTACAGAGCCTAAGTGGGTGTGCGCACCACACACCAGGTTTTACAGGAAGAAAAAAGAAGTTAACCCAGGAAATAGCAGCAGTGTGCACATTTGAGCACTCTGCGTGGCGCGCACCCGGGCCTAAACAGGAAGGCAATGGGAAGGGAAAACAGCAGTAAAAAGGTAATCAAGGAGAACTAGCTTAGCTGGCAGGTGAACTCTTATCAGAATCAGCCAATTACACAGGCAGCAGACCAGTCCAGTCCAGAACACTACTATAACCTATGCACACAACTTCCCCTTTGGTTTTTCCCACACTCTACACCACTGGTGTAAACAAGCGGGGAACTTTTAACACTCACAACAGCAAAATGATAGGGGCTGCAATAGCTGTCATACAACAACTTGTGGAAGAGGGTGAGGGTGGTGAGGATGTGAATGCTATCGACCAACCCACAGTGAGGAGACAGAGAAGAGTGTACAGACCCAGGGTAACCTACCAGGGGCTACATGAGCTGGAGATAGTGGAGCTCTATAGGGTGGATAGGGACCTCCTACAGCAAATTGTTGAGCTTTGCCGGCCATGCCTGACACACAGAACTAACAGAGGGGAACCCATCCCAGTGGATACCAAGGTATGTGTAGGCCTACGAATACTAGCTACAGGTACCTTCCTAAGGTCAACTGGGGGATATGATGGGGATTTCACAGGCGTCAGCATCCGGGGTACTCCACCATTTCCTGGCTGCCATGTCAGCACATGTCGGTGAGCACATATATTTCCCCAACACCCGTGAGGCGTTGGCCAGCAATATGCAACTATTCCACCAAATAGCAGAATACCCTGAGGTAGTGGGTGCTATAGACTGCTTGCACATACGCATCAAAGCACCACCCAGTGAGTGGGGTCGGGTCTACATCAACCGCAAAGGCTTCCCCTACATCAACTACCAGGTCGCCTGGGATGCCCAGGGCATAATAATGAATTTGTGTGCTGCCTGCCCTGGAAGGTATCACGATTCCCACATCTGGCATCTGACGCAGCCATACCAGAGATTTGCCAATGGGGACATCCCTGATGGTCACCTAGTGGTGAATGCTGGATATGCACTGGAGCCGTGACTGATGACACCCATCAGAAATGCACACACACCCGAACAACAATTCCATAATGAGGCACACGTACAGACCCGAATTATAGCAGAGTGTATGTTTGGGATGCTGAAGTCACAGTTCCGGTGCCTGGACACACCAGCTACATGTACCTAAATTGTCCTTGGATGTGCCATGCTACACATCATGATCCTGTGGAAACAGCTGCAGCAGGAACAGCATGGGGCAAGGCCACACAGCCCCCCCAACATTGCCAAGGCCTGCACAGGCACAGAGTGACCCGGAGGTGGAACAACCTGAGCCTGCCCCAGTAAGCAGAAGGAGGTGTGCCCAGTATGCCCTGGCCTTGGCAAAGAGGCAATGCATAGCACATACACTGACACAGGAAGGACCCAGGAATAACACCTCTCTCTGACTCTCACATACAGTTAAAGGGATGCCAAACATTACACTACCTGTGCTTAACCATGTGTAGGGAGTGTACTGTGTGCATCTGTCATAGGCAGCCCTGCAGCACCACCCTCAATACTGGGACACCCACAAGGTAAGTGACTCACACATGCCAGTCGGGGGGGGGGTTTACATACCCAACAGCAGTCACAGCCAGCAGGACAGGTGTAGACAAACACAAACAAAGGCTGTGCTATGGCCTCTGAATGAGCCTATGGGTAACCCCCCCCCCCCAGGCCTACACAGACAGACTACAGCAGCTCAGGCAGTGGGATGTCCGTTCTGAAGGGTAGGAAGTCGGAAACTAATATGTAGGTAATTAAAAGCTAAGATCTGTAGTACACTGGTATGCCTCTAGTCAGCACGATAGGTAAGACTACAGACTGAAATGGAGTACCCGACTTACCAGTACAGTTCTAGCAAATGTGTACAAGTATCAGGTGTGCCCCCATCCTATGTAGAAATGTAGTCACAGTCAGGTGTGCCCCCCATCTTATGAAGAAATGTAGTGTCAGTCAGGTGTGCCCCCATCCTATGAAGAAATGTAGTATCAGTCAGGTGTGCCCCCCCAGTCCTGTGTAGAAATGTAGAAATAGGTGTGCCCCCCAGTCCTGTGTAGAAATATAGAAATAGTCAGATGTGCCCCCCCCAGTCCTGTGTAGAAATATAGAAATAGTCAGGTGTGCCCCCCCCCCAGTCCTGTGTAGAAATATAGAAATAGTCAGGTGTGCCCCCCCATCCTACGTAGAAATATAGTAACAGACAGGTGTGCCCCCCTCCCAGTCCTGTGTAGAAATGTAGAAATAGTCGTGTGCCCCCCATCCAATGCAGAAATATAGTAACAGTCAATGTCAAATGATTGACTGATACCCTGCAGAGACAGCATGCTACATGTAAGTGTACAACACAAAGGTCAGCACTGCAGTACAAACTACCTGGACTCGATCCACGCATTCAGTACAGACGGCCATACTGGGCATGTCCACATACTTAGAGAAATGAAGGCAGTGTCAGTCAACAACATACTGAAAGGTCATACTGGGCATGCTCACACATTTAAACACATGAAGGCCATGTCTGCAAACACCAGTGGACCAGACATATCTAGCAGCCGCAGATGTTAGTGCAGACATTCCTCAGTATGCACCACTTACACTTTGCACACACAGTGGATAGGAATACAGGCATATATGTAAGAACAACACACTATAATAAGCCAAAGGTAGACGTGCATAGATGTGTGGAAGAGGATGAATGTGACAAGGAGCCATCCAGGCCTGTCCCACCCAGCACACAGCCAAAGGGCCACAACCACATGAGGGTCAGATATCGCTCACTGCAGATACTAGCCACCGGTATCTGTCAGCATTAGAGAGTATGTGGTGCACGTACCAGCTGTGCAGCATGACTGTTCAAGGAAGTAGTCATCTAGCAGCTGTATACACGTACCTGTGAAATATGACCCAGGTTGTGCCCGCGTGTCAACCCCTAGATGAAAGGGTTGTGGCCCATGCACACACACTGCCATCCCCATAGCTCCATTGTGACAAGCATGCTGAGGTCATCCACTGTGAAATACACCTTTGGGAGAGCTTTAGCCCAATAATCTCTGTGGCGCCTCCCATAACTGCGTACTACTGTAGTGTGATAAACTAGTGAGGTAGGAGTTTTAACCCCAGCATTGGCAACTGTGTGTGTGTGTGTGTGTGTGTGTGTGTGTGTGTGTGTGTGTGTGTGTGTGTGTGTGTGTGTGTCTGTGTCTGTGTCTGTGTAGAGAGCAATGCTTTTAAGGGTGTTCACACTCCCTACAATTGAATTGTTCTACTTTGGTAAGGCTGCTGATGTCATCCATCTAGAAGTACACCAATGGGAAGGTTGTATCCCAGTAATCTCCGTGGCACGTCACATAACTGTGTACTGCTGTAGTGTGATAAAATAGTTAGGAGTTCTAACCCCAGCCTTGGCACTGTGTGTGTGTGAGTGACTATGTCTGTGTAGAGAGAAATGTTTTTTAGTGTAGTCACACTCCCTACAATTGAAATGCTCTACTTTGATAAGGCTACTGAGGTCATTGACCTAGAAATACACCTCTGGGGAGGTTTTAGCCCAGTAATCTCTGTAGCATGTGCCGTAACTGCGTACTGCTGCAGTATGATGAATTAGGTAGGTGTTCTAATCCCAGACTTGACAAGTGTGTGTGTGTGTGTGTGTGTGTGTGTGTGTGTCTGACCCTGTCTGTGTAGAGAGCAATGCTTTTTAGGGTAGTCACACTCCGTACAATTCGTATGCTCTACTTTGGCAAGGCTGCTGATGTCATCCACCTAGAACTACACCTCTGGGAAGGATGTAGCCCAGTAATCTCCGCAGTGCATGCCGTAACTGCGTATTGCTGTAGTGTGATATAGACCTCTGTTAGGTGTTCTGTACCCACACATGCTGGTTGTGGATGTTTTGTGTGTGTTTCAGTGTCTGTGTAGGGAGCAATGCATTTTAGGCTAGTCACACTCAGTACATGTCAAATGCCCTACTTTGGCAATCCTGCTGATGTCATTCATTGTGAAATACACCTTTGGGGAAGGAGTTCTCCAGTATCCCCGTGGTGCATCCTATAACAGCTCCATGCTGTAGTGTGATATAGACCTCTGTTAGGGGTTCTATGCCCACACATGTCGGTTGTTGATGGTTTGTTTGTGTGTCACTGTCTGTGTAGGGAGCGATGCATGTTAGCCTAGCCACACTCACTGCAATTCGAATATCCTACTTTGACAATCCTGCAGATGTCATCCAGTGTGATATACACCTTCTGGGAAGGAGTACTCCAGTAATCTCTGTGACGCGTACTATAACTGAGTAGTGCTGTAGTGTAATAAACTAGTTAGGTAGGGGTTCTACTCCCAGACATGATGGGTGTGTGTGTGTGTGTGTGTGTGTGTGTGTGTGTGTGTGTGTGTGTTTGTAACTCGTATCCTGTGTGGAGGTGGGTGTGAGTGTGTGACACCTGGGCCCAATGTGGAGCGGGATTTGCAAATTTATTATATGGTGGCCCTAGTATATATCACAATGTCCACTGTACAGGGATAACAGATGTGATATAGCTGAGAGGCTGGGGTGCAAATCCATACATGTGACATCAAGGCCAGGCAATCACAGTTGGCAACCCCAGTATTACCTAGAGCACACTCTCAACCCATGTCTCATACACACACATGCCGAGGCAACAGCCAATATGTGTATAGTACACTGAATATTGGTCACTGATAGTAACTGTGGAGTGATTGCAGTGGCCTACAGAGGGCATGGCACCCTATCTATCTGTCCAATAGGCACATACATGCAGACAGTGCACCTTCCCCATGTTACCCACTGGACACCTGCAACACCTGTGGTGCCATTACATGTTATCCACAAAGGACATACCATGCCTGAAAACATGCCCTGTATGGACAGATGTTACTGACACCAGGGAATGTCGTTAGCATGCTGTCAGTGTAGGTGCAGGATTAACCTGCTGTCCATTACCAGTTCCTGCCACAGGTGGCCAAGACTGGCACATCTGATGATGATCTATGTATACAACATGGGCCCAACACCCCAGGTACAGTTCCACATGTCACTGTACATGTATGTGGGAGATGTACATATCCCAGGCACCATCCATGTCATGGACTAAGAAACACATACATGGCAAGCGATGCAAAACATTGGCCATACACAATAGTCATCCAGGTGACTGGATGGTGGATACAATACCCACCTGTGTGGGCAAATGCAGAAACCACAGCCCCGAGCCACAATGCAGATCATTATGTGTCCTGATGCCAAGGTATACCCATCACCTAGCCTTGTATAGCCATCTGGCACAGTCGACCACCACATACCCGTGCAGACATGCACCCATGCATGTCAATACTGGCACCCTGTGTGCTTGTGTGTGTGTTGTATGGTGCGTATGATCACATCCACACTCACTACAACTCCCAGTGGCATACTGAAGCATGCTGTCTGATGTCAGACACCTCCCCATACCCTTTGCCCATATAACCTCCCTATGACCCATGTGGTGCATGTGATACCTGCACAGTAATGTATTGTGGCAACATCACTAGTGATGAGCTGTATCCCTGGCCCTGCCAAGTGTGTCAATATGTATGGGTCCCTGTGCCAGTGTGGCTGTGTTGACACTGGCACCTGTTCATGCGGACAGGCACATGTACTTCACCTACCATATAGCTACCATATCCCTGTTGCAAATGTCACTCACCATCACATATATTTTCTGAGGACTCCACAACAGGTAACCTATGTGGTGCATTCAGTAACTGCATAGGACTGTGATAGTACTACATAGTTGTCAGGGGTTTGATACCCTGTGCTGGTAGGTGTGTGACACAGGAATGCTTAGGTTTTACTCTCCCAGCTCTCCCTGACTTGTCATTGCCTCTATCTGCCTCTCTCACTCCCTCATTGGTGGATGTGGAGACCTACACCTGCTTTGCTTAGGCAGCAGCATGTCCATTTTAAGTGATGCTCATGATCAGCTGATGGCCTCTGCACGAATTGCAGCCCTCCCCTAGCTGATTGCATGTGGAACAATTGTGGTAACATTCCCATAGCCAGTTGCATGGAAACACACTCCAATATCTAGGAACATCATGTTGGTGTTGGGCCTTTCCATTCACTGTGAGTAGGAGCTTTATCTGTTGTTTGGCAAACAGCATCTCAGATGGATTGGGGATTTACCTCTGACGACATACACTGTGGAAATAGACCAACACACAAGAGGGGGATGTGCCTGACCTGACTACAGACTGTAAGAGCTGCTATACTGCATTTAGAGTAATGTTGGTTTAATAGGGTGTGTGCATATATGGCTGTCCTACATGTCTTACATGTATTAATACCTGTCATGTCAGTTGTATGTTTATGAGGACTCCCCAACTGTAGGGTCATCTGCAGACTGGGCAGTGTGTGGTGCCTTTGGTTTCATGTGTTACCCACAGAGCATTTATCTGTAAACTGCAAAAGGTAGTGTGAGGATTGCAGTCTGTAGATGTTGAAAGCCGAGACAGTTACCGACTTCATATCCCTCAAAGGACATATGTTGCGACAATTCCTGTTGCAAAAGTAAATGTAAGGTGTTATCACAGCAACATGTCAATATTGGCCTTTTGTATGTGCTTCCAGCCACAACTCTGTCAACCTTTGTTACATATGTCATGCATTAAGAGGTGCATATGTGCTGTACACCATAATTAGTGTCATCATATCTGATAAAAAGCCAGTGAGATATCAGACTGCTACACATGTGTGCAGTAAGGGTTATATTTGATGACATAACCTAGACATTCTGTGGTTGTTTGTACAGTACTGAGGTCTGTGTACTTATAGTGAATGTTGACAATGTGTGTATTGTCAATATGTACCTTGGCCTGTGTACAGACTGTGGTAGATGTCATTGTTCTAGTTCCTGTCCTATCTGATGTTACATGCTGCTCCACTGTATGTTACCATATTGGCTTACATGTTTGTAGGGCCATACACACACATGTCCCATACCACAGACAGGCATCAGACCACACTTTGTAGCTGCCCAGTATATGTAGGGTTACTGTGTGAGTGGCACATATGAGGATGGTGTTGAACAGGTAGCCCATATACTGTAATATTATGCTAGCTTACCATATGTGGCTGTGGCTGTGTTCACATTGATTCTGATTATGCACTTCCACACAGGTGTATCTTAGGCTGTGACATGCCTGTATAGCCTGCTATATATGCAGGTACATGTTCATTCCCCCATAGGAGATGTAGGCCAGTGTTGAGCTAGTCTGCCTGTAGCCTGCACAGTGCTTTGTTACACGCCTAGCAGCTTAGTGTACTTACCCAGTGAGATGTCATGTGTAGATACTTGCCAGATGTACTACTGCCAGGCCTCCCTTAACAATCATGTATGTCAGATGGAGCGGTGGGATGCTGTACAGATGTATGTCAGTATCTACTGGGTAGTATCTGGCCATGGCACCTCTGTACCAGTAGTTATGTGTCAGGACACTCAGGGGTGTGTGAATGCATAACCTATGGGGGCGAATGTGTACCAGTCATTATGTGTTATACCCATCTACATGGCTGTTAACATCCATATTGTCAGGCTTGGTCCAGATGTTCTGCACTAAGAGGTTCTGTGTATACCTCTGGACTGTACAGTGTGTGTCAGAATATCCACATCTATTGACCAATATCTTTGCTGTAGTCCACAGGAGCATTACGTGCTTGCAGCAGTACTGTATTATGATGTCTGTCAATAGCCATTGGCGCACATGTGAAAAGCAGATGAGACCTCCCACACACACCATGTCTGTAAAGACAATCCCTATTACAGTAGCGATAGTCTACTAATATACCTGCTATACATACTGACATCCCCCTTGCAGTATGGAGTTGGGACTGTAGGGGCTGAGGTAGGGCTACATCCCATGTTCAGGACATATGGTGAATATATATGTATATATGATTATCCAGATATCTATATAGATAATTACACATGTACATATTGCCATATATAGATTGGTGTGTGTGTACATAGATATGCATATGAGCACCAGATATATACATATACAGAACATTATATGTCTATACATATCCAGATAGTGATACATAAGCACATATATGTATACCACGCTGCCATTCCTGTCAGCAGTCCACATACGGTGGGGCTGGGGCCATATATGTATGGGCTTCACCTAAACAATACACGTGTGCCCATATGCACTCCAGAGGCCAGTGTATGTAACAGTGGTATGTGGCCCTGTATTATTGAGTCTAGAGGGGGGATGCACCATACATAACGTATGCTGTTACAAAATGTGGGGGTATCAGGGGTGAGCTGCTGTAAGCTATCTGGATGTACAGTACCATACATTTCACCTATCTTGACATTACTTACATAAAGTGGGTTACTGCAGGCCTACTGCCACCTGCATGCAGACTGTTCTGTTTGCCAGTGTGCCTGTGATGGTGTCAGTTATGCCTTATGTATCTGTTACATCCCATTTGGCCAACTGAAGTCTGTACCACCTAGTGATTGTATACAAAGTGTAGATAAGGGCTGCTGGACTATACACTTGCATCACTTACTACTGATTGTGTGGTATCCTGTGGCCCAGTCTGTCATTACTATTGTACAGTTTGAAGGGCTTGACCTGGACAGCAACAGTTGTGGAACTTTCCAGACTACTGTATTAGTATAACTGTTTCACAGTTGCATTACTCTGTTTATTTGGATGTCCATGTCTGAACAGCTATATGACATGACATATACATCTGTAATAGTACACACATAAAGGTATTCCATTTCTGCAAACGTGTGTGGTGTTTTATCCTATGACCTCTCTGTGGGTATATGTTACAGGCAACATATGTCATTTGTATGGGTGGCTCATCCAGTGTCCAGCTGTTAGGGTGTTAACTGTAGGCATAGTGTCTGTTCTATATTGTGTGCACCTACTACATGAGTATCTTACTGTACATATCTCTGCGTGTGTATGTGTAGTCACGTGTGTTTGTATATATATATATATATATATATATATATATATATATATATATATATATATCTGCATATATTTGGCTGTGTATATGTATCCTGGAGATGTTGATAGCTTCTACATTTTATATTTCCTATGGGAGCCAGACTGTACTGCATGATATGTTACCATTATCAGCCTGACATCATACAGGTGGGATGTAGTACTGTTAACATCGTGTGCACATGTCGTGTCAGGACCTAGTTATGGGATCTGAAACACTTGGTAGTGTATTGCAGGGCGGACGTGTTTGACTGTGGGGGGGTGGGTATACCTATTCGTACAAGACGTATATTGTTTGGGGCCTCTCAACCTCATTAATGGTGCATGTGGACATTTATGATTTAGTTAATCTCCCATTGATATCTACACATGTATGTCCATATATACCTATATGGATATATATATATATATATATCTGCTTACGTATATATATAACTATGTCCATATATACCTACATAGATATATATCTGCTTACATATATGTAGCTTGCTGTGGGTATGTAGATATATAGGTGTAGACATATATATGTGTCGATGTAGGCATTTGCATGTATATATGTTCATATATATTTATATATATATATATATATATATATATATATATATATATATATATATATATATGTATATATTTTTAAATATATATTATATATCTGCATATATAGATATGTTGTATCTGTTTAGATATTAATATATTTACACACACATGCATCTAGATGTTGGTATACATTCTCTGTACTGTTGCATGACTGGGCTGGATGATGTGTTTCTGAAAACATCAGATTTATGTATATCTGGAATGGCTTGGTGGTAAATCACTTTGTCTATGGTGTGCAGGGTTCTGGGTTTAAGACTTGCAGAGGCTGTTTATTTTGTTGCTGGGCAGAAGACAGGCTGTTGGATACAGAGTGATTAAGGCACTTTAAAGCAATTGTAAGTGGGTTTGCATGGGTTTGAGCGGAGGTAAGCCGTGCTAACTTCCGGTTACAGTTTCTTATGCTCAGTTAGCTTTTAAATTGCTTAATCTGTGTAGGCAGTGCTTACCCCTGCGCAAACAGGCTTAGACCTGCTTACTGCTGCTTAAAAGTGCTTACTCCCGCTCTAATTTCTTTAAAAGAAAAGAAAAAAGGGTTGATAGGAAAGTGGTGAAAAAGGGGCACAAAGAGGGAAAGACAGTAGGGAAAGCAGCTAGGGATGTGCAGGAATAGTGTAGGGAAGGTACATAGCTGCCCATTTCTTCTACAGCAACAGCTGTGCATATACACTGAATTTGAAGGTAGATTTGGACACTCAAACCTCTGGGAGACAAGTAAGGACAACAATAATAAGTTGTGATGCCAATTATACCAGATTACATGTGTCCAGTGGACACGTGCGAAATGGACAGCTATGTATGGGGCGAGATTTTTTTGTGGGAACAGGTTGTGTGTTTTTTTTTTTTCAGGTGAGAGTAGGATGTTGGGGAGGGGTAGTAGGTATATTTGGGGAGGTAGGTTGGGTAGGTTAGCACACAGTTGTGCCTGCTATATTGATTTTGCTTTATATCTCCAATCTGCTTTCTGTCTTATTAATCCCCCGTGCTTATGCATTCTGACCTTGTATAACAACACTCTTATACAGAATTCCTAGATAGTTATATGTTGTAGGACAGTGTAGGTGACAGTGATGTGTAATACCTCATTATTCAGAGCAACTACATATCATTCTTGTATTTCTGGGCACAGTGTTGATATCTGACAGACCTGTGGGAGGAATGTTCCCACACACAGTAGAAGGTTCCACATTACTATTTTGCACATACATCTCACACTGTTACTGTACAAACTCTGACCACAGCTTAACAATTTGGGGTGTAAATGGGACATACGTGGCTTCTTAGTTACATAAGGTATTGGGGAGTTGCCAGGTTTGTTGTCATAGATGTGTGTCAATCAGTTGTATTTCCAGTTTGCTGCCTATATGTCTGGGATCATCCCACTGATTTCCCAGGGGGACAGGTTGATAGACAATAGATATGGGCCACTTTAATAGACATTCTGGACATATCTGTACAGTTGTGAGGTATGATTCTGTATGCAGACTACTACCACTGGCGGGATTCAAACTGTAGCTGTGTGTGCTAAAAAAAAAGTTCACATCTCAATTGCATGTGCTATTCGGTTTTTGTTGTCTGAATTTATCCTGTTTACTGTCTGTGTGTCTCACAGTTGTACTAAATGGCCTCTTCGAATTACACCTGTCATATACAGGCATTCCTACACATTCAATTTATGGTACATGGTGTGGGTAACTGTGCTTAATACTAACAGTACTGTTACATGATTCCAAATCTACATTACCATATGATACCAGAATATACACATGCAGTCCAGTAGTTAGACCTGTTTTGTCAGGATATTACACTTTTATTGCCATACAAACAATGTCAGACTCTTCCTGCCATATTCTCTAGTGTATGCAGTACATGCCTTGAACAATACAGGTTTTGTACTAGCAGTTAATTTTCTACTACTTTTAATTTCCTATGGCAGTAAAAGCATGAGTATTAGTGACCTGCCTCGCATTGCAACCGCGCCAGGCAGCAGATGTGGGCCTCCTGGTTCGCGGCCCACTCAGTTGCAGCTGTGGGGGACATAAGAGGAATATTTAGCCATACCTATCCATGATATACCTGAGCTGGCACTTATTACACACATACTGTGGTGATACTTGCACACATCTGGAACATCCCCTGATGCTCTAGCCTCTTGGAGCAACTCCTCCAAGAGGTCCGCCTTCCACCACTTCAGGTCGGCATAGTGGTGCCTGACCTGCTCACCAGTTCGGAGTATGCCAGTGGCACTGGTGAGGTCACGGGCGAGACGGTCCCAGGCCTCTGCCTTATATTGAGAGCCCTGGTACTGGCCCTGCAGCAGTCTCTGTGCATGGTCTTTAACTAGGAGTCCTGCCATGACCTTGGACTCCTGGATGCACCAGCGCTGCGCCCGGAAGTGCACTCCTTCTCCCCTTACTGCCATAGTGCCTGCAAGGAGAATCTACAGCCAGTTATGAGATGTATTCCTGCCTCTTGGGTTTAAGTAGGGCTGATTTCCCGCACTTTTTTTGTTATTGGCCGGTTTTGAAAAGGCTAAGCTATGGGCAAACCTTACCTAAGGTTGGCATTGTTTAAAGGGGTATACCACTGGGCACAAAGAGTTAGCTGGTCTACACATTGCTCACATCTCCTAAGCTGGCCTGTGCAATGCTTAGCATTGCTTACATTAGACCTTCATTATAATGCCTTTTTGGCATTGTGTTATTATTCATTGCACCTTATATGTATTTCTGGTATCCCTGATTGATGTGTACATATACTCTGTGGGGTCCTTGTGTTTTATTGGGGACTTCAACACTCTATTACAAGTACACCTCACTTCTGGGATTACTGCTGTACTCCAGTTCACATATTTATGTTATGTAGTGGGTTATGGCACATATGACTGTATACTGATGCCTTCCACAGGTTCAGTTTGGTTATACAATGGCGAGGACATGTTTACTGTTACCTCATTCTTTTGTACTTCTGTGATGGCTTGGTGGATAACTACTGGGACTATGGTGTATAGGGTCATGGGTTCGAGACCTGCATGGCTGTTTATTTTGTTGATGGGCAGAACAAAGACCGTTGGATATGGAGTGGTTAAGGCACTTTTGAGCAGTTGTAAGCGGGTTTGTGTGACAGTAAGCACTCTGGTAACCTGCTGTTACATCTGCTTACAGAGAGTTAGCTGTAGAATTGCTTAGCCAGTGTAGGCTTTGCTTACCGCTATGCAAACGGGCTTAAGGCTGCTTACTAGTGCTTACATATGCTTACTACTTATTTTTGCTTAGACGTGCTTACTAGTGCCTTATTCATACACCTCACATATGCATTTACTGCAGTACTCCAGTTCATAAATATATGTTATTTAGTGGGTTATGCAACAAAAATATTGGTCATAACATACTTTGCCATGTAAAGTATAATGTGCTGCAGTGGGACTCGAACTGGGAATGCCTGCTCGTTAAGCAAATGCACTGCCCAATACATTATTGCTGTGCTGCTTCATTTGCATATATCTTCCTTGTTATCCTCTTCAGCCTTTTAAGCTGCTTTAACCATAGCTAAGCGATGAGCACACCCGCGCACCTACGGTCAGCTTCAATCGGATTTTTAAAAAAAATAATAGGGTTTCTTAATTTTATTACTACATTCTGTTGCTGTTATACACAAGGGGAACTGTTGATGGGGAGATGTGGTCACCTGTGAGCAGTCTCGCTCATTGCTTATCTTACTATTCTACATTGTAGGGGCATGTTTATTCTGAGAGCTCTGCTCTCAGACATGTCCCCTACACTCTTACACGCTCCATGTAAGCCTAGGAGCTCGGGCAGCACGCCTTATTAATATGCATGGCACGTTGCCGTCCTGCTCCTAAATGGTCGCTTCCATGCAGGACTAAGCTAGTCCTGCACGGAAGTTTAGTAAATCCGGGGGAATGTGTTGTAGACATAATTAGGGGTAAATCAAAAGTCACTATTAATAAAACACAATGAAATAATCAAGAATTTTCTGAAACTTGCTTCCAAAATTTAAATTGTTTAAATAAATAAATCTTTGTGCTGCTGACAAAGTAATTAAATAAATATTTCTCACTGCAAGCAGAGGAGAAGAAATTTAGATTGGAAGTCACTTCCTTGCAATTCTGAGCTGCCAATTGCAGTGACAGTTTTAACACATCTGCAGTAGTGTGTGGAGAGGGGACTGTCAATTCATGTTGGACTACAAAAGAACACCTAGAACAGAGGCCTCCAGTTTAGCTAATTCTCTGCCTGCAACTGGATAACTTCAAAGTATAGTGTAAAGCAAGCCCTGAGCAAAACATAAATGAGAGTGATTAGCAACAGAAAAGAAGCAGTCCTCTTACAGAAGGAATACAAACTGACAGTGAGTCACACAATTCACATTATATGTCAGTGGCATGGGAATTCACAGTTACTTCCTTATGTCTGGCATGAGTCATAGAAAGAAGACTTGAAATGCTTTATGGGAAAGAGAAATGGTTGAAGCAGAAGAAGAGCATGTTGATATATCAAGCCCCATTGGTAGCCATGTTGTGGTAAACATGCTAAAATTGCAGATAAAGCACTGATTTTGAGATGTTAAAATAGGTTTGGAAACAAAGACTGAAAAAACATATCGTTTTAGTTCTAGGATGGAGTTTTCCTGTAATGGTTCTTGTTGTGGAGTACTAGTCCAGTTGCTTATTTATGCCTTCATAAAATGAATGCAGTCTGATGTTCATGTTTCACTGTTGCAGTCCTGACAGTTGGGATTTACTGCTGTGAAAGCCATCAGCCAATCTGACTACCAGAGAAACTTATTTTGCCTCCCAGGCTGGCGGACACCTTAGCCGATGTCAGTACGCTAAGGTATAAAAGGGGCCAGCCTGCATCATCACTTCATTCTTTTCTTACCACTGGAGCCCAAAACCAACCCAAGTGGGTTGGGCGGTCCACACCAGAGAGATATTGTTGTTGGAAGGATAAGTACCTGTTGGGGAACTCCTTTCTTTTTTCTTTGACTTATGTTAGATAAAGTTAATAATTGTCTCCACTGTGGTAAACTAATTCCACACAGAGACTCCCATACACTTTGTGTCATTTGCTTAGGCCCAGACCACAACGTTTCTGTTTATTCTGTGCTAGGTTTAACACTAGAACTGTTAGGCAGAGAGCAGAGTTTTTAGTTCACTTTCTGAGGCAGGAATATGTGGAGTCACATATGTGGCATCCACCGGTCATTTCAATCTGGATTTACCTAAACAAAAAAAAGATAAGAAACAAAAGTCTTAAGTCCTTGGACAACACTCGTTCGACAATGATTCACCTACTAGACTTGTAATTGCTGAGAAAGGAGAGGTGCTTTCTCAGCCCCCTTCAACATTTGATTCAGTGATCCTGGCCTCTGTTGCGACCCATTTGGAGTTTGGCATGCCTTCGGTCCCTTCAACTTCTACTGCTCATACCCTCCAGCTCATCAGTAAGGTCTGAGACTGCTCAGCAGGCTATGGCTTCCGAGAAGCAATTGCTAACATGAGACTTTTCACAGCCCAGGCCCATTCTGGTGCATCATCAGTCTAAAGAGTCAGGTGCCAGGGCATTGGATGCTCCCAGACTTAAGGCCAAACACACACCAAAGAAAGATATTGTGGCAGGGCCTTCATGTAGACCTGTGAGCTCCCAGTTTCGGGGACCCCAACAAGATTTAATTAGATTGGCTGAAGACCTCATTAACATTGGAAGGTTCATAGGTTAGGGGTTTCATAGGTCAGCTATACTGCCCAAGGGGCATTTATAAGCCTATCTATTAGTTATGGCTGTTTTTTCCCACCTTTTTCATTTTGAAAAAAACTATGCCTATCATTTTTGTGTGTCTCTGTCACAGTGACAAGTAATCCTATCCTGGGGTATATCTTCCCATCCATTGGTCAAGATGATTCCTCCTCTGAAGAAAAGGAGTGCTCTGCCTCACATGTACCGGTTTTTTTTTGTTCCACAGCTATAGGTCTCTCTGATGTGATGAATCTGTCCCACGCTTCTTCTATTTATATGTCCGTGGGGTAAGTCCGCCCCGCCTTGTGGTTTCTGAGGAGGGATTTTTTTTGAGGTGAAGCATATTCATCAAATCTGGGTTCAGACAGACTTAAGGGGATATTACCCCAGGGAAAAGAGAGACCCCCCCGAATGCCTCCCTGAACCACTGCATTCAGAAGAAGAGTCTGACTTGGAGGACTCTGCATCTGAGGAAGGCCCCGGGTACACCTCCTATGAGGAATCTGATTCCGAGGAAAATCTCCCCTCTGCCTCCCTGCCAGAAGACCTCACTTTTGACATTTCATGCCATGAAACAACATTTTCAGTGGGAAGCACAGGAATACTCACAGGCCAAAAAGAGTCAGGGAGTTCTTAGACATCCTGAGCACAAACCTCTGGCAATCCAACCTATTCTGGAAGTAGTGGAAGATGTTTTTCAGGATGCTTCCTTAAATTCTGAAGTACTCCCTACTGCACCAATAAAGCCTGACCAGTTCTACAGGGTCCAGTACTCTCATAAATGTCAGTTCAAAAACCCAACTCCTGACCCTGAATTAGTCACCCCAGGCCCTAAGCGGTCTAGGGCCAGTACCTCTTGGAACTCTTTACCTGCTGAAAAAGTTGGGCTCTTGACTGATTTGGAAACAGTGTACACTTTAGCTACTCTTACTCTGAGGCCCCTCAGCTGTCAATTCCACATGATCAAATACCAGCAAACCATTCTGGACCAACTAAAAATTTCTCCGGTCTAGAGGATAAAAACTTTTCTAAGGAACCATTAGATCTGTGCCATTCCAGTTTTCAAGTAGCTAAACACTCCCTGCACTACTGGTATGATGCCATGGAAACCTCCTGCAGGGCAGCTGTCACTGGCACAGTGATCAGGAGGCATGCTTGGCTTAGAGTGCAAACTCTCCCTGACCATGTAAAAACTAATCTCCCAGATGCACCCCTTGACAAAGAATGCCTTTTCTGAGCTAAAGCTGAAGCAGTCCTGAAAAAGATGGAGGACAGGGCAAAATCCATGCAAATGTTAAGGGACTTTCTATAATGTGATTCACATTCAGTGAATGTGGAGGGTGGCCTAATGGTTAAGGTGTTTGCGTTACAAACACAAGGTGCAGGGTTTGAGGCTCACAAGGGATAATTGGCTAGGCTTAAAATGGCTCACAAGGGCAGTTAGCTTAGTACTAACTAACCTATAAGTGCAACCCCCAGGTTCAGCAGGAAATTTCTGGCCAAGCATTGGTCCTTTCCCACCCAGTCTAGAAGCAAGCAGAGAATGCCTCAGAGGGACAGAACTCCCAGGCATAGACCATAGCAGGTAAGCTCTAGGCAGTGGACCTCAGAGTCTCACAGGCAAGGGAGTTCTAGAACACCTGCCCTTGCAGAGAGCAATTATGACTCTCTGCTACCATCCCCCTCCCCAACCACACCTCAAAGCTAGGAGGAAGGCTGTCCCTTTTCTATCAGATCTGGACCCACATTACTTCAGATCAGTGGATTCTAACTATTATTGCCACACTTTCAAAGAGATTCGCAGGATACCCAGATGTACCCCCAAATAAAAAAACTCATAATCTAGAACAAATTAAAATTTTGTGTTCCTAGGGAGCAGTGGAACTAGTTCCAGAAGATCAAACATGGACTGGATTTTACTTAAGACTCTTCCTAGTTCCCAGAAAAGAAGGGTCTTTGTGTCCCATTCTGGACCTATCCAACTTAAATCTATTTCTCAGAGTATCAAAATTCAAAATGTTGATGCTGCAGAAACTACTCCCCATGTTAGCCCCTCAGGCATTCATGGTTTCATTAGACTTAAAAGATGCCTGTCTACACATCCCCATATCAAAGTTGCACAGAAGCTTTCTTCTCTTCAGAGCAAGCTCCAGTTACAATCAATTTTTAGCTCTGCCCTTTGGACTGCCTACTGCACCAATAGTTTTCACAAAGTGCTCAGCTTCTGCTGTTGCCTTCTGCATGACCAAATGGGTCCAGATTTACCCATACCTGGATGATTGCCTAATACAGCCCTCAGACCCTTCACAGATTCTCAGAGACCTGAAATTCACACAGACCTGGGATTCACACTAAACGTAAAGAAGTCCATCACTGTGCCATCCAGATAGTTTTCCTAGGGGCACTCCTTGACTCTTCCCTCACCTTGGACAAAGTCACCTTTTTGACCAGCTACTTACAGAAATTACAGCACAAACAGTGTAAAACAGCCAGAACATTTCTCAGAACTCTGGGGTACATGTCATCTTGTATCCTCATGGTGGCACAAGCCAGGCTACACATAAGAAAATTCAGTGGTATGTAAAGAATGTGTGGTGCCAGAGCTCAGTCCCTGGACACCAAAATACACCTGTTACCTTGCCTCAAGCAACAGCTGACATGGTGGGTACAGGCTTGTACCCAGAATTAGGGCTTGCACTTAAAAATCGCTCCTTAGGATGAAACCCTCACCACAGACTACTCAGACATCGCATAGGGGGCCCATACCCAACATCTCCAAACCCTTGGTTTATGGGATACCCCGACCAAGAGCAGGCACTTAAATTGGAAAGAACTCATAGCAGTACAAAAAGGCTTACTGGCCTTCAAAGAGAAATGGATACCGGGGGTTCTGGTAGTACAGACAGACAACACTACAGTCATGTGGTACATAAACAGACAAGGAGGCACACACTCCTACTCCCTGTGCCATCTAGCCATGCAAGTCTGGAAGACAGCACACTCTTTGGAACTTCACGTGCTAGAGCAATATCTGCCAGGGGAACAAAACACCCTTGCAGATTACCTCAGCAGGAACTTGACAGACCCCCACAAGTGGCACCTACACCAAGATATCTTTCTCAGCATAGCTCACAAATGGGGAACCCCACAGGTGGACCTCTTTGCCAGCAAGGACAGTGCTCAACTGGAGAAATTCTGTACCAGGACAAGATAGGCATTGGCATGGAGAATGGATGCTTTCTCCTTCCCATGGACTAGCCTCTTCGTTTATGCATTTCCCCCCTTCCACTTCTGCCTCAAGTCCTACTAAAAGATAAGAGAAGAGGGCTGCAGGCCCATTCTGATATCTCCAAACTGGCCCAGCCAACACTGGTTTCTACTCCTCATCCAGCTCACCAATCAGAAACATTGGCAGTTAATGCAGAGAGTAGACCCTCCTCACTCAGTACAGAGAGAGGATTGTGCACCCCAATCTGCAGACTCTAAACCTTTCCGCTTGGATTATCCCAGAGCACCAAGCTGCTACACAAACAAATCAGAAGGTGCACAACTTTCTGAAGGGATGCAGAAGGCCTAGCACTAGGAAATCTTACTCGGCCAATTGGAAAAAATTCTCTATTTGGTACATGAAGCACCACCTTGAGCCAAGCTCGGCTAACATTTTGACCATCCTGGAATACCTGGCCATTCTTGTGGATAAAGGCCTTTGCTACTCTTCTATAAAAATACATGCCTCAGCCATCTCTGCTCACATTCCTGTTCTTCCTCCAATCTTCTCACACCCTCTCCTGAAACAACTCCTTAGGGGTTTATTCACATTAGCCCCCCCAGGAGGAAACCCACCCCTCCATGAGACCTCAACTGTGTGGTAGAAAAATTGACTTTGCCTCCTTTTGAACCTGCAGCTAATGCTTCTTTAAATATTTTCACTTGAAAGGCTGCTGTTCTTTTAGCTATTACTTTGGCTAGAAGGGTCTCTGAATTGCAGGCCCTAATGACAGCACAACCTTTCATTATCTTCCATAAAGACAGGGTCTTCCTCAGGACTAATCCCTCCTTTATGGCTAAGGTAGTAACTAATGTGTCTTTGAATCAGGAACTCCATCTGCCTACCTTCTTTCTCAGTCCTCAGAACAGGGGAAAAAGAATTCTGCACTCAATGGATGTGCACAGAATGTTACGTTTCTACCTAGACAGAACAAAATCCTTAAGAAAATCAGATCAGCTGTTTGTAACCTTTGCTTCTTGATCTTAAGGGAAACCAGCTTCTAAACAGACCATTTCCAAATGGATTTCCCACTGTATTTCTTTCTGCTACAGCCATCATGGCAAGAACCCCCCCCCCCAATTTGGTTAGACTTCACTCTACTTCTACAGCTTTCCTAAAGGGGGTCCCCACCAAAGACATTCTAGAAGCAGCCACTTGGTTTTCTGTGCATACCTTCATAAGACATTACCACCTTCCAGCTTTCTCAAAATCCAGAGCAGGATTTGCCTCTACAGTCCTGCAGGGGTCCTCCTCTCCTGTCCTCTCCTTGATCTCCGTCCACCATCATTTGTGCTTTGGGAATCTTCCCAACTGTCAGGACTGCAACAGTGAAACATGAAGAACATAGTACAGTTGTGTGCACTTTCCATAAATGTAGATGTTCAAGTGTATTCACTATTGCAGTCTTCTTTCCCTCCCTCCTACCCACTTAGCCTACCAGGCAGGCTTAGAATTTCCAAATATAACGACCTTGGACACTTTCCCGGGCTACCCTGGGTTAGGTATCCCTCTTTCTTTATTCACCTATGCGTGACTCCAGGCTCCTCCTACATGAGGCCAAGAAAATACTGAGGTGATTATACTTGATGTCAGTTAAGGCACCCGCCAGCCTGGAAGGTGAAATAAGTTTCTCTAGTAGTTGTGTTGTCCTAGGGCTTTCATGGCAGGAAATCCCAACTGTCAAGACTGCAACAGTGAATAAAAAAAAAAAGTGTACGCAGCTGTGCTTTCTAGTTTCTCTGATGCAGCAGAAAATCTCACATTTTCTGTACATGCTTTTTCTTCTGATTCTAGCAGTTTTTGAAATGTGTCATACTGAAGCCATTTTTTTTCTTCATTTTAACCTCGATTTTTGTAGTTTTATGATTTCAGTGTCTTCCATTTTTTACAGGCTTTTATTTGAATTAAAATACTCCTTCAGTGTTTTTTGTATGTTAATCATCTCTGAGCACATTTGACATATTTTTCTTCTAGATTACTGGAAGCCATATCTTGCATAATAGCTGGAATTTGAACTGATTTTTGTTGAGCAGCTGCAGGATTTTTCAAAGTCTGCGTTTTATCTTCACCTTTTCTAGTTTACTTTCTATCAGGCTACCTTGGTTTCTTCTTTGCTGGCATCCAGGCAGTGTACATACTAGCCAGTAACTGAATTTACTAAAAGTGACAATAATTCCTGACCCATGTCTTCCAATTTTTCTCACAGTGGGAAAGCTGAAGTTAAGCTGTTAATCAGTGTGCCGCCATCTTGGAAAGTCCTGAACTAAAAGCAAAATAAATAAATAAATAAAAATAATGAATTAGATTTTGCTTACAAAAAACTGTTGGTTTAGTAATTGTAAACTACTGCAATTAGACCTGTTCTTCACATTTAAAGAGTATGTATTATTAGGAGTAGCTCATATAATAAAACAGACTATCCCATGTAATGTTGACCATGTCTGTGTAGAGTTTAGTTAGATTAAAATCATAACAGTTTTTTTAGAGAGATAAAAATATGTCCACAAACACCTCGAGCAGCCAAATGAGAGTCGGAGAATCACCAAACACAATTTATTAGTACAAATTAACGCTGCTGATACACGTTTACGTTTTCATGCAAATCACTTCAGATACTGTTACAACACACCGATTCCATTTAAATACTGTGACACTATAGGAAAATAAAATACTATTGGATAATCCAAACTTGAAATGTTTTTGTATATTTAAAAACTCTAAATACTTGTGGTAATCATCATGTTGGTTAAAACAAAATAACAGCACAAGTATTTCATTACTATCCAATACCAAAATATAAAACCCTTAAAAATGCAAAATACAAATATAAAATGCATATATTATAAACAATTCAAATATAAAATGCATATATTATAAAAAATATATGATGATGAAAAATATTATATTAAGTTAAAAAAAATCAAAATGTAGTACTGCCTTCTAGTGGAATTACATAAAATAACATCCAAAGCTGTCATTACAGCTTAGCAGATCTTAATTTTAGAACAGATTTGATGGACAACATATCATTTAAACCGGGTTCCTTGTTGGCTTCTAAAATTATTTGCCAAAACAGTTCCCGGTACTCTAATTTTGCCTCCCACATACCCCCCCCCGAATTTCTTTCGGCACAATTTCAAGAACAAAAAAGGAATAATTGGCTTGTGAACATGTTAATTTATGTCGAAATAGAGCATTCCTAGTATTAGCCTTGTTGATCTCATAATGGTGTTCATAGATCCTGGTCTTAAGTTTACGTTCGGTTTTCCCCGATGTAAAAAGAACCGCATATTTCACAAACAGCTAAGTAAACTAGACCCTTACTGTTGCAATTGGCATAAACTTTACTTGTAATTGCCCTCTTCCTACTAGGAATCTCAATAGAAGAGGCGTTAACAATATAATTGCATTGGGAACATGCCCCGCATTTGTATATACCATGTCTTATGTGGGAACCCATGTACCTTTTTAACCCCTCATATTCGAAAAAATTCTTGAAATTCAAATCTCGTCTATAAGTGAACTGTAAAGGCCCCACTACTGTTGGATTAATGTCAGTTATTTGTTGAAATTTTTCCCATTCACGGTTCACCACCTTCTAATAACATTCGAATTCCCATTATAATCTAGTATATATGAATCTTTCCTGTCTTGTAGCTCATTGCTTGAACTCAACGTTCCAGTTTGTTGGATATCCACCTGATCTTGACCTAAAATGGGTGCAAACCTACCCTTTCTCCCTTCATTAACCTCCCTTACTACTTGCTTAATTCCTTTGGGTAACCTCTATTTTCAAACATTCCGCAGTATATTCTGCATCTTTGGAAGTCATTCTACTTATCCGTACTAACTATCCCTTAATAAGGTTTTTCTTCTGAAAATAGGGATGACCACTATTAAAGTGAAGGTATGAATTCGAAAATGTTTTTTCCGAAAAATTTTTGAACTAAAACAACCTTCCTCTTTTGATATACTAATATCCAAGTAATTGAGGGAGTCATGATCTAAACTGTAGGTGAAATCCAAAAATTGGTGCCTTTTATATAATTCAAGAATTCCAAGAATTTTTCCTATGTATTGGTCCATAATATACAGATATCGTCAAAAAAACGATTGTATAATAACCACCAACCCTTGAATTTGCTATTAAAAATGAATTGGTGTTCCCACCAAGAAAGAACAATATTGGCATACGTGGGGGCACAACCTGCCCCCATTGCCACTCCTTGGTTCTGTTTATAAAATTCTCCCTCAAAATACATGTAGTTGTTGTTTAATACAATTTCCATGAACAGGAGAATATTGTTAAAATCACTTTGTGAAAAATGACCAAATACTAACCTGTATTCCCTCCAGCCAATTTAAACCAATCTCGTGGGGATACACCCGTACAAATCAACAATATCAAGAGTAATGAAAATCAATGAATCCCTATACAGTTCGGATTTCAATTTTCTAAGCAAATCCCACGAATCTCTTAGTACTGCTGTACCCATAAATGCCAAATCTTTAAGTTTGTTGTCTAAAAAACGTGAAATAGGTGTTGTAATAGCACCCTCAGAAGAGACAACTAATCCCAAAGGTGGGTCAGCAGTACATTTGTGGACCTTGGGGATACCGAATACTGAAGGGACTCTAGGAAATTTGTTATACAAGAAATTATGGATTTCGGAACTAATGGAACCTTCTAATAGTAAATCATCCAACAACAAATGTATTTTCGAATTAGCTACATTTACCTCATTAATTGAGGCCAAACTATATTTGGAAGAATTTTGTAATTTCATTTTTCATTTTTGACTCATACTCAATACTGTCCATCAAGACCGTACTACCTCCCTTGTCTGGTTGCATAATCCTAATGGTACGGTCTGATTTCAGGTTTTCCAAGTACTGTTTTTCCCTCACAGATAAATTGGGAAAAACCTTATGGTTCTGAACCTCTTTCCTAATCCTTTCCAAAATAACTTCTAAATTTTTTAGTTGTGGATGCAATGGGGGATTAAACGTCCTTTTTCTTTAAACTTAGGTTCCTTATGATATTAGTTCCTGAATTCCCAAAGTATAACGCCAAATTCTTTTTTCTAATAAACAACTTTAAATCAACTATAGATTTTACCAAATCAGCTTTCCTAGTTGGAATATATTTAAAACCCTTTGAAAATAAATCAAAATGTCCTTGATCTAATATAATATGACTGTAATTAAAAATATTGTACCCCTGATAGGTATATACATTGTTAGACATTGTTATTGAATCATTGACATGATAATTTATAATCTCCTGTTCATTCCCTGTTTGTTGGAATAATGGCTGTAATTGTAGTATATCTGGGGTTTGTTCCGTATTCTGTTGGACCTCCTGGGTAAGGGAGGGTATGACTGGTCTAAAGGGAATTCCCCCTGTACAAAGGGCTGACCAAAATTATTGTCCGAAGATCCATGACCCCCCTCATAACCATCTTGGTTAAAAACGTCACCTTCTTGTAATGCAAATTTCTTGAAAGGCTTAGGGTTTGGGTAGGCAACACTGTCCTTGTATTCTTTAAGATCCCTCTGTAATTTACCCTGTTTCCTGGACATATTCAGTGTAAATTTTTTATCTATTTGTACAAATATGTCGTGATATTTAACTTTTTCATCTTCTACTGTAAAAAGCAAATCCTTTAAAATACTATCGTTCACCTTCTCCATTTCTTTTAACAAAAACACTTTTTCTTTTTCATTCTCATCCTTAATAGCCTTCACAATATCCAACCTGCAATTGTCAAAAATTTTTATAAGATTGGAATGAAATTCAGACCCCAATTGAACCCTATTTGGGTACTTACTAACTCTTGTCCTTTCGGTACAATCTTATGTTTTAAACATTCATTCAAATACACATTATCACATTCCAAACTTTTGAATTTGTCCATTAAAACATATAAACAATCCAAATTCTCCCTATATGTAGGGGTTCTATGGGCCATGCAAACTTGTTCACCCTTGTTAGTTAAGTCGTATTTTCTGGATATAATATCCTTGAATTGCAAAACATTGGTATTCATACCAGTATCAGAATTAAAGTCACATTGTATAGTGTTAATATTGGCGCCTAAATTGGATCCCTCCATGGACGGACCTGGTTGTGCGGACGTTCCTTCTCTGATAAAAATGTTAGGTATTCCGACAAAATCATTAGTTCCACTGATGTTCTGAGATGGCAAAACTTGCGAATTCAAACTTGGCAGTTGTGCTAACCTGTTGCCACATCTCTTCAACATTTCCTGGTTGTCCGGAACACCTGACAGAATAGCCACAATTGTTTGGCAAGCTGGTGTAAGCAATTCTATCAGCTGGGAGAGCTGACCGATCATCTTACGCAGTTCTCCCCTTCCACTTCTGGGCAAGTCGTCCTCAGACTCCACTCCTGGTTGCTCCGCCATCAAAGAAAAAAACAATAACAACAAAGGATGACCACTAAAGAAAACCAAAAACAGCCACAAACACCTCGAGCAGCCAAATGAGAGCTGGAGAATCACCAAACACAATTTATTAGTACAAATTAACGCTGCTGATACACGTTTACGTTTTCATGCAAATCACTTATATATAAAAATATGTACTGATAAATTATTCAAAAGTGAAAAGTGAATTTATCATATTACCTCCAAGCAGGTTATTTGGGTCACTGACTGTTGATTGAAAAAAGTGGTATATTTGTTTAAATTCCATTATTTCAAGTGGTTGTTGGAAAGATTTGATTAGTTTAAAGACAAGTTAGGAATGTCTTATGCTAAGTTGTGTTTTTTCATTTATAAAAGTAAGGGAAAATATACATCTTTGACAAAATTTTGACAAAATGTTTGTCCAGCTAGGCAACTAACTTTTTTTTTAATTGAAGTACTTTGCTTACCATAATCTTCTTGATCTCTTTACTAAGTAGCAAACATAAAAGTAACTAGATGACCAGCTTTCTTTTTATGTAATAGTTCCTTTGCTTCCCATATTCTGTGGGCTGTATCCCCTAAGTTGTCATTAGTTCACTTTTTCCTATTTCTTTCAGGAAGTCAGTGTCACATCATCATCAGTCTGTGTGACCATATCAACTAGAGCCAACTTTTACACCATTCATTGAGTGGCTATCCCTAATTAATAAACATAAATGTTGGGTTCTCTGAGGAAACTGTATTGTATGTAAAATGTGCTCATTTAGGAGACCCTTACACTTAAGCATGGTTATTGCAGGGTTTACCCATGGCAGCTGATGGTATGGCCATGGTGGCAAGGACTGGCATTGTAGTTTGCCGCTATGCCTAGTTGCACCTCTGTAATTTTGCAGAGAGCTTTAAGATATCATTTGTGAATGCTTCATTCAGTGGTTGACTCTGTATAATCCTAAAGTTAAAGATATGTTGACAAGGAGAGAGCAGGAGGGTAAGACATTGTATGCAGTAGTGGTTCGCTTTTCTACCCCTCAATAGACGTTTTCCCATAGTCAGAGGGGAGGTAAGCGGCTGTTATGGAAATCTCATACGTTTGCCTAGGACACTTCTAGTAATATATTCCCATTAGGGTAGATGGGGGGGACTTTATTGGACATCACCCTAGAAGAAGGAGTGGTCCACAAAATCAGAGTCTCAAAGAACCCTTCTCCGAGAAACCTTTTCAATGCTCCTGAAGTTCTGCCCTGCTTCTGCTGTCTGGTGGCATCAGGGGTGCTGTTGGCTCTCCACTCTCAAAGTTAGGAGGCCATCACCTCAGATTCCTGGTTGTTGAGGGTCATTACCAGAGGGCACGTGATCCCCTTTCTATTTCACCCAAATATGTTCAACAAAAATCTTTTCTAGATGTTTCACTTGCATCAGCAAAATGAAGCAGCAGGAGTAATACAAAAACTGCTGATCATCCAGGAGGTTCCAGGATATAGTCACGATTCATTTTTGGTCCCTAAGAAAAACAAGGACCTCAGAGACCTCAAATTCTGGATGGTAATGATGTAGTCTATTCTACCCCTTCTGGAAAAAGACAACTGGATGTGCTTGATGGACCTCAAGGATGTTTACTATTATATAAAGATAGCCAGACATTTCAGCAGGTTTATGCACTTCCGGCTGGAAGCCAGTCACTATCAATTTTGATTACTTTCACTCATTCTCACCACAGTAGCCCAGATGTTCACCAAATACATCTCAGTGTTAGCAGCCTGGCTCAGGCTGCAGGGGTTCTAGGTCTTCCCTTAAGTAGACAATTGGTTCCTTATGTTTACTTCAAAGGCATCACTAGTTCATGCAAGTGACTCTTTATTCCATCTGTTTCTAGTCCTAAGGATTACAGTGAAATCTGATAAATTAAAACTAGAGCCAATCCAGGCTTTGGAATTAATAGGTTGCTGTCTGTCATTGCTCTTTCTTCAGGCCCATCATGTTCTTTCTCAAATGCCACCCACTCTCTCATCCTTCATCCTTTTGAGTTGATGGTGGCTACCATCTTGATAGGTTTAAGTCCAGTGGTCTCTGACAACTCATCCTATGCAGTTTCTTATAAGATTGATTGTTTGTCACAGCCACAACTCTTGGTGGATGATCTCTAGTAGTATGTGTTGTCAGGGTGCCCCTTCATCTTTCCCCCTCCCTCCACTACTGTGACCATGGAAGCTTCCTTCCCGGGAAGTGTGGTCCAGGCTACCTGGTTACAGTTGGAAACCAATTTGCAGATCAATGTTTTAGATATTAAAGAAGTCATCTTGGCATTACAGACTTTTCACGACTGCCTCCGCAAAGGTGTTATATGGATCCAGACCAGTAATATGGCTGTGGTCTGGTATATTGACAAAAAATTTGGAATCTGTTCTAAACCCCTATGTCAAGAGGCTGTGAGGGTATGGCAATGGGTGATGTCTTCCCATTACTTTCTGATTGCAATGCTCATCCTGGAGAAGTCCAACATCCTAGCAGATGAGCCCTAATTCCCCAAAAAGGGTGTTCACCAAGCAATATTCTAGTCCAAGCTTGCCCTCCCCCCAAATCTCCTCTGCACATACCCCTCACTCCCCTGGTAGTAAAATTTTTTTTTTACAGAAAGTAGCATGGTGCAAGCCAGATGTAATCCTCATAGCCCTCTTCTGGCCCAGACACGTTTGGTTCCCCCTTGCTAAAACCCTGCCTGGTTCACCTTTTTTGGGTTCTTGATCTAATCTCATACCCATTTGGCCAGCCTCAAATCCCTCAAACTGACCATTTGATTCTTCCTCTTCCAATGATGGCTAAAAATCCTAAGCTGTCTGCCAGAGTGGTCATATTCTTTCTTTTTTTTCAAAAGTCTTCCATTTGGAATATTTATTGCAGCAAATGGAGAAGTAGTAGTATTTGGAAATTTCTAAGGTTATTGACCCTTTTTTGTCACCCTTAGGTGCTATTTGGATTCTTAGCTGGTATTTTTCAGTTGGGGGTGAGCTAATCGTATAACAAGATCTAGTTAGTGTCCATCTCCATTTTTCACATTTGTCAGTATCACTATAAGCTCCTTGAGATTTTCTAAACCATTTTTGAAAGGAACCTTTCTTCTCGGGTCCCCCATTGAGTGATACAGTTCCTCCTTGGGAATTGTCCTTTGCATGACCGGCTTTAACAAGGTCCCCTTTTCAGTCTGCTGTTAATGTAGACATGAAGTCTACATTAACAGCAGAAAACTGTTTTCTTGGTTGCAGACACATCTGCTAAGTGATTGTCATTTATGGTGAAATGGTTTTCTCATGTAAGCCTCCTTGTCTAATTTTTTTACAAGGACAGTATCATTACAAAATAATCCAGTCTTTTTGCTGGTGGCTGCTGAGTGTAACTTAGTCAGTTTACTCATTTACAAGTTTTTTTCCCCTAAAGTTTAGTAATAAGGGGAATACATGCTTCACTGTTTGGATCTGCACCGACAATTATGATTTCACTTATGCAGAGCAAAGGACATCAGGAAATCTGACCACCTTTTTGTGTTCTTCTCCAGAGTTACTCTAACAAAAGGGGTATCCTAAGTTCATGTTGTCTCTTTAATTTTCAAGGCTAAGGGATTGTCTTTATCCTACAAACCAAAGGTTCATTAAACTAGATTAGTTGTTGCTTCAACAGCTTTCTGTAGCCATACATATTTGGATGAAGTCTGCTTATCATCTAGTTGTTGCTTCAACAGCTTTCTGTAGCCATGCATGTTTGGATGAAATCTGCTTATCATCTACTTGGTCTATCGATTTTGATTACTTTTGTGAGTCAATACAACCTTGACACTCAGTAATTGTGAAGGGCTACATTGGTTCCACCATTCTCTGGAATGTTCTCTGTTAGTACCACACAGATCATCCTGCTTGGGTCTCAGTCCTACACACTGAGGCAGACAGAAGAAACAACATTAGATACAAAAGTTGTGTATTTAATGCTGGATTTATTTTCTTCCATCCATTTCAACTTCCCTTTACTCTCTCCCTTGTCCAAGTTATGATATGTGTTTTTGGTTTCTGTTGGTCCTTGCAAGCCTTCCTGGAGTCTTCTGCATATTAGACCCTCTTGGTTCTTGGTCTGGTGTTCTTGAGCTAGGTGTTTTTCTTCAGAGGGATCTAGTGTGGGTGGGGCAAACTCTGTATGAGGAGATTTGGTAGTGTAGAGCATTATTGATTATGAGCTCTAGCTTTGGAGGCAAAAGTTTAAAGTGCTGGCTTCAAATGCGATCAAATCCAATAACCCACAGGTTGAGATGGTTCTACCGTTATGGCATGTAAAAAACATTCATTTTTAAATAAGCAGTATAACAGTGGTCACCATGACAGGTGACATTTTTAATATTGATTGGTTTAGAAAAATTCTTATTACCATAGATAAAGGTAGAAAAGCTGAATTTAAATTTAGTAACTGCAGTCTGTAGAAGGTTGTGGGGGAAAAATAATTTATATAAAATTTTTATTTTAATGTACTTTAGTCAGATGATTTCAAAGCATCTGTTACTTATGTGAAAAAAAGAGCAATTTTCAGCGTTTCCAGAGTGGTGATAGTGAATCATAATAATAGTTTGGTCAGAGGTTTGTCTAGCTTTGGTAAAACATAATTATTGCTACTGTATTTCACACTGAGCTGATCGAAGGAAAGACACTGAGGAAACTCAGAGCTATAATGTATAACATTAAGTATCCTGTTTTTTGTTTATTTTGTTCTTTATTTCTTTGTTATTTATAGCACCTTGTGTACTGTGTATTTTTCTAGCTAGTTTCACTGTGTGTGAGGTATTAACTGGAATCTGTCCACTTTTATTAAGCATCTGTTGGGTTGTTTGTTTCTGATAACTTGTTGCAGTTAAACTCTTTTTTTCTAGAGGCTCCTTTAGCTGTTTAAAACTTTCATTTAAAGGCTCACTGCTGCTTTTCAGCTGTGAGAAACATTTCTGCAGTTTGTTTCCCACCCTCCCTCCGTGTTGGTATAGTGTTTTTATAGTTGGTGGCTTTGCAGTTGCCCGCTCCTAGTGTAAATTTGATCTGGGACCCTCCTCCCAGTCTAGTGTCATTACCTCATTCTACCCAGTACAAGGAGAACATTTGAGAAGGCCAATAAGCTTAGTTTATGCTACTCCTTTCTCTCTCTCCTTTCTCTCTTTCCACTTAAATTTTTTTTTTTTTTTTTTTTTTTTTTTAATCTGCTTTTACTGTATTTGTGTTTCTTCCTACTTTATTTTGCTTTTATGTCATCTTAAAAGTACTCAATTGTATTTATTACTGCTTGGTGTAACTCATTCTAAACCTTTTAGTTTAAGCACTTGGGCTTCAGACCAGTTGTTTTATAGTGCCTGCATATTTGAACTGCTTCTTACTGAAATTAGTACACCTTGTTTGCTGTAGCATAGACTAGATCCAGGCCTGCTGAATCTAGCTTTGTTTGTATGCTTGTTGTTTGTTTACTTGTTATTTTCCTGAAATGCTAATTCCACCTGAAACGCAGCTTTTCAGCGCTTCTGTGGATCCCTAGTGATATCTGCATTGCTTACTGTACTTATTTCCTTGTTTCACTTGAAAGAAGGTTACTGTTTGTCATTTTTGCATTTAAGTTACCTGTAACACATTGCATTTAAGTTACCTGGCACTTGCTCACTAAGTCAGCACTAAAAAATTAAAAGCACTACACCCTCACAAACTCCCATTGAGTACCTTGTTCCCCATTGGCCCTTTTTTCAATTATAAAGGAATTCCCAATACTATTCTAGCATGTCCAAAGGTCTGTTGTCAATCTCCTCTCCGGTCCAGCTGGTGAATCTGGGAATCTTGAGGCAATGTTACAACTGCCTCATGTACACAGACAACCCTCACCTCCTCCCAACAAATTCCAACACATGTGAGAGATGCAACCATATAGCCAAACTGGAGGCTAAGCTCTCTCAACTCAGTACTGGCGTAACCAGTCAGGTGGAGAAGGAAACCACACTCACTACAATTCCAGTCTCACATAGACCTACCACGACAGCAAACCAAACACATAAACACACAAAAACATACTCGAAGGCTCTAAATAAAAATCTGCCTAAGCAGCAGAGACCTCCAAAGCAGACACCCAAGCAACCGCTACCCCAAAACAAAACACGTGCAACACATAGCTCACAAAGCCAGTGTGCCGAACAGTCACAGCCCTTAAGGCTAAACAACACACCTGATAAACTTGTAATAGGTGACTCTATCGTCAGGCACACTGATGTCCCGCTCACCAGGCTGAACAAGGAGAAGGTCACGGTGAGCAGCCTGTCGGGCGCTAGGATCCGCCACATAACACAAGCAGTCATTCTCCATGCTGGTGTGAATGACCTGAGACGTACCTCCCTGGACTACATGAAAAGAGACATAGAGGAGCTCTCTGAGCATGTAGCCCAGGCCGGTATGACCCTGACCTTGAGTATCATCTTACCCTCACCAAGAATGATGCCACAATATGAAGACAAGATGATCAATTTCAACAATTGGCTTAAGTATTGGTGTCATTCAAAGGGGATCCAATGCCTGTCAGCCTGGGATGACATGCTCGACAAGCCACGATGCTTCACTAGGGACGGCTTGCACCGGTCACCCCTGGGCTTTCGGATATTGGCAAAGGCTCTTGCTACCCCCATAGTGCCTTTTTAGGCAAGGCTCAAAAGACAAACCCACCCCCATACGTATCACAAGGGATAAGAAACTAAGAGTAATGCTACTCAACACCAGAAGTCTAAACCTCAAGATGCATGCACTCGAAACTCTCCTTAGCATGGAGAACATCGATATCTGTGCAGTAACAGAAACCTGGTTCAAGGCTCCCGAGAGCACCCCAGCACTACCAGGTTATACCTCATACCATGCTTTTCGGCCCCAAAACTTGGACCGAATCACAAAAGGAGGGGGACTATCAATATTCGACAAAGATACCCACACCTCCAGGTTGGTGGCACAGCACGAAGCATCAGAGACTATCCATGTGCAACTAACAGTGGGTAAAACTGCCTTCCAGTTTATAGCCTGCTACAGACCACCCACCCAAACCCAGGAACCCCACTCGGCCTTCCTGAGAACACTAGAAAATATGAAGGTCTCTCCAAACACCATTATATTGGGCGACTTCAACTACCCAAACATAGACTGGCAGCATTACTCTAGCTCCAACACGCTAGCCCAAAGATTCCTAGAATTTATAAACTCAAATGCTATGGAACAACTTGTTACCACTCCCACAAGAGGGGAAAACATACTGTACCTGATCATCACCAACATGGGGACTCTGTGCTCCAGACCAGCAGTGTATCCCTCACTGGTAAGATCAGACCATAAACTAATCTCACTGGATAGCAACGACCACAAGAACCTACCCTACTCTGTAAAGGCTGTTGGCCGAGGCGCTAGAGAAGTGAAATTTTTCTGTTCATTAAATTTTAGAAAGTTGAGCTGTTACTGGTGTTCTTGTGGTCGTTGCTATTATATGATATTTCAGAAGTGTTGTTGTCAAATATAATCTCACTGGATATTCACATCCCGACCCCACCCCCTGCCCAGAAAACCACAGTGAAAAACTTCTCTAAAGCAAATTTCACACTCCTTAAAACCGAGGTGGAATCCTTCAAAGCCCCCGGGCCTGAGGAAAATACGGCCCAGACCGCAGAATCCTTTATAAATGCATTCTATGAACACCTTCAGAAATGCATGGATCATGCAATCCCAAATAAAACCAAGATCCAATCCTCCAAAGGCAGACGTCCTGTCTGGTGGACCCTAGCCATAAACAAACTATACAATAGAAGGAGGAAGCTACTACATGATAGAGCAAAATCCCAAAAAGGGAAGGCATCTCTTATCAGTATTAGCAAAAAACTACGGGCACTCATAAAATCGTCTAAGGCCAGCTTCGAGAGAAAAATTGCACAGGACACTAAGGATAATCACAAGGCTTTCTTTAGTTATGTTAGGAACCTGGGTGGGAATTCCTAGATATGCTCAGAATTAGTCCAAAATGACAAAAAATACACCAAACCCACAGACATTGCCAACATCCTAGCTGGCAGGTTCAGTGTAAACTTCTCCCCCCCCCTCCCCACCAAAAGGGCAAATATCTATCCCAGCAGAGTGCTGCCCCCCTGACATCTCAGATGCTCAGGTAAGAGCCGCCCTCTCCAAAGCAAAAAACCCAGCATCAATGGGACCAGACGGTGTCTCGGGCTGCGTCCTACATGAACTCCAAGAAGAGCTAAACCCAAACATAAAACTACTGTTCAATCTCAGCCTTACTACAGGATATGTACCCAAAGAGTGGCGTACAGCAACAGTGGTCCCTCTCCACAAAGGTGGTGCCTCAACGGATCCTGGAAACTATCGCCCCATAAGCCTGACTAGCTTGGTCTGCAAAGCTATGGAAAGGATTATCATGGACCTCATAAATAAAGATATTGGGGACCTACAGACACTGGATCCTACACAGTTCGGCTTTGTTAAGGGCAGATCCTGCCTCTTAAACCTGGTTGATTTCTTTGAAACAGTCACCAAGGCCATTGACGAGGGGAAGGTGGTCCACACAGCCTACCTGGACCTCGCAAAAGACTTCGATACAGTACCCCACTCTGGCATTATATAAAACCCTATGTCACTAGATGGATTGAAAACTGGCTCAAGGACCGAACCCACATGCTTAGAATTGCTGGAGCCATTCAGACTCCAAACCAGTTACAAGTGGCGTCCCACAAGGCTCAGTCCTGGGACCTCTCCTGTTCAGTATATATTTCTCGGAGGTACAGGCCAACACGGAAGGACTGTGGCTGACCAAGTTCGCAGATGACTGCAAACTGGGCGCCATAATCGACTCTCCAGCCAACACAAGCATCCTCCAAAAGGGCCTCATAGAAACAGACAACTGGTGCCAGAGCCATGGCCTCAAGCTAAACACAAAAACAAAGTGCCCACAAATTACCACATAGGTGGTAATCCATTAAGTACAGAAGAAGTAATTAGGGACCTGGGGACCCAAGTTGATAGCAATCTCTCATTTGACAACCACGTGGCCAAAGTGGTTAGAAAAACATTTTATATAGCCCACCTAATCATGAAGGGATTCACATCTAGTTCAGGGGAGGTCATCGTGCCTCTTTACTCATCCCTCATCAGGCCCATAATTGAGTACAATGCCCCTTTTGGGATGTACCTTACCAGACACCTGCAGCAACTGGAAAGACCCCAAAAGTACCTCACCAAGAGGATCAAAGGGCTCAAACAGATGCCATATGCTGCCTGGTTAAAGAAACTCCAGCTCTACTCAGTGGTATACCGCCTGCTCAGAGGCGATCTGTACCTGACGTATAAAGCCATGTCCAACCCGGAATTAATGGACATGCTGCACCTCAGAAAATCCCGAATCCATCGAGCACGTGCTCGAGAGACTTGAACCTCAGCACTGAAATAAATAGGACATGCTGGAGGGACAGATTCATAACCCAGAGGCCCCCTTCACTCTGCCTAGGCAGAGTCCCTCATTGACTCTCTTCAAGTGGAATCTTATTGAGTGGATGGGAGATCGTAGGTTTACCCCAGGTATCACTTCTGTGTCACTGTTAGACAGAGGCACAGTATACTAACCTCCTTAAAGGGCATAGCAAAATTAATTTAAAATGGGTGGCGAAAGCCAAACACACTCTGGCTAGGCTTATAAATGCCCAAGGGCAGATAGCCTAGTATGAACCTATGAACCTATAATTGAAATGAGGAGATTATATAAGGTGTAACATACTCGATTCTGTTGGGTAAACCTCTTTACCTGACCACTTATTAGTGCTATTGGCCTGTAGGTGGAGGGATCTAATAAGTAAATATTTTGTTTAGGAATTAAAATCATCTTGGACCAGTTTAGATAAGGTCAGATGTCCATTTATTCATATGTTGCAGTGTTCATAACATGAGGGAGTTTGCCGTACCAATCCTGAGAACTTTTCTGGTGTCAGTCAGATTGTCTTCTCCAGTCGTCACTCATCAGACAAGTTGCAGATCCCTATCACATAAATACCTCATTGGGGGGGGGGGGGTTCCTTATTAATTATTGCTACTGTATTCTTTTGAGGTTACATGTCCGCTAGGAAGGGCAAGTGTCAATGTGGAAGGCAGATTCCACATAAGGACTGTCACGACCTTTGTCTCTTTTGCCTAGGCCCTGACCATGGCCATACTAATAGCTCTGTTTGCAAGGCTGTTGTCCCACAAACCCTACATAGCTGTTTAGCTTCTCTGAGTTTATATCTAGATAACCAGTGCCTTACATGCCTTTTACGCAATATGGAAGGTACGGCGGGCCCTTCAGGTGAGCCACTAGCTAAGAAGGCCAAGAAATCTAGACATGACTTATCTGCTGCTCCTCCTGTTCTGGATGTCTCTCCCAAGGCTGATGCTGGCCCAGAAACCATTCCAGAGTGGGTAGGCACTCTTTTGACTGGTATCAGTATGGAGGCCATGAAGGACCCTACAGCACTTCCACGGGGGATATGCAGGCATCCACTCCAGATGTATGGGGGGGAACCTCTGCTCACTGTGACTTAAGGCTTGCGTGGCATTCCACAGATCATTGTCCGAGAAGATGTCCCTACCAATATTGTTGAGTATAGGCAGACATCGGGTCCACCCACTTTCCACCGCATGGATGTTCCTCAAAAGAAAAACGTAAAACTAAACTTACTTCCCCTGCCCCCCAGGAATAATGGGCAGATTGCCAAGCCTTTTCCCAATGGCTGTTCAATGCCTTTATGGCCCTGAGACAATCTTCATCTCTCTCCTTCCCTTCCTCTCTCTGCACCACAAAAGAGAATTTCTTCAGTGAAGAGGATTCTTCTGGGAATGAATCTTCGGCTTATTCTGTCCAGATTTCTTCTCCTTTGGGATATGCTTCCCCAGAAGAAGAATCAAATGAAACAGCTTCCCCTAGAGAGGATATTTCTTTTGGGGAAGTCATTGTAAAAATGGGATAGTTTTTCAAATGGGATTCTTCTCTGGTGTCAGACACCCAAAAAAGATGATAAGACGTGCTGCAGATTGACTCTCCTTCCCTGTCTGCCATACCTCCTGTTCTGCCAACCTTCCTGGATGCATTGTCTGCAGCTTCTAAGTGCCCTGACTCTTAACCTCCTGCCCATAAAAGGCCAGACATGTTTTATAAAGTGCCAGAGGGTTCCAAATTTCTGTTTAAATGTCCCTCTGCAGACCCTGCAACAATTTCGGTATCTGCTGACAAGGCCACTAAGATGCTGCATTCCACTTCCCTGCTCTCTTCGGACAAGGGGAGTAAAGTTATGGAGAGACTGGTAAAGAAAGTTTATACTTCAGCTACCTTGGCATTCAGAGCCATAAATTACAAGATCCATATGGCTAAATACTCTTTAGCTCTTCTCTCAGACGCTAGTAAGCTACTTTCAGAGCTCCCAGTCTTTCCTACTAAGGCTAAGCAGTTGACCATCCTTAACTCCTCTGCTGAGGTTACACAGCATTCCATAAAGTGTAGCTGTGATACTGTGGAGGCATCAGCTAGAGCGACTGCATCTGAGTCAGCTCTCAGGAGATACTCCTGGCTCAAACGTCAACCTTTGCCTCATGACATTAAGGCAAAAATCATGGATCCCCCCTGGACAGCAAGGTATTATTTGGTATCTCTGCTGCAGAACACGTCTTTACAGGAAAAGGGCAAAGAGCTGCAAGACCTGAAGTACATTTTTGTCTCCCCAGTCCCTAGGTTTCAGTGGAACTACCCTACTAAGACCCCATTTGTAAGGAAGTCTTCTAGGCCCCAGTCTTCAAAGGGCAAAAGAGATACTAGGAAATAATTTTCCTCTAAAGCTACCTCCTCAATTCCTGCTGCTCATGAATGTGCCTTTCAGACAAAGCCAGTTAGCCTGTGACTACCTGCCTCCTGGCAGCCAAACTCCTCTTTCCCTTCGCCTTTCCCTGTCTCTCTCTCTCTGCTTGGAAGCCGATCACTCAGGACTCTTGGGTCCTATCCATCATCCTTCAAAGATACTTTATGGTGTGAAGACTCCTTCCTTTTTTCCTTCAGGGGTATTCCGCAATCTCTAAGGGAACAACTGGAACTCTTTCTCAAAATCGTTTTCACTCTTGTCTCTCAAGGCACCATTCAGGAGGTGTCACCTTCCCAAGTAGGAAAAGGGTTTGGTCCCTAGGAAGGATGGTCCTTGGAGACCCATTCTAGACCTATCCCATCTAAACACTTTCTTTGAAGGTTCCCACTTTTTGCATGTTATCTTTTTCCACTCTTCTTACTCTCTTCCTTCCTCAGACCTTTATGGTGTCCTTGGGCATCAAAGATGCTTATCTTCATATTCTCATTCATCCTTGGTTCAGGAAGTATCTTTACTTTACTATTGCTTCCTCACATTTTCAATTCTCTACCTTGCCTTTTGGATTGTCTACAGCCCCAAGGGTCTTCACAAAATGCTTAGCTCCTGTCATAGCCTTCTGCAGGCTACAGGGCATACAAATTTTCCCATACCTGGGCAATCTTCCTCTCCAGTCTCAGACTGCAGATACCATTCAGGAGAATCTTTTCTTCGTGGTGTCACTGTTGGGGGGGGGGGGAGGGGGGGCTAGGATTCACAATCAACTACCAAAAAATCTACCCCGGTTCCTTCTCAGGACCCAGTTTTCTTTGGATGCAGGATCCAATCAGGCAGGATGCTGGCCTCCTTACCAACAGAAAAGGTCCTGTCCCTCACTTCCTACTTCAGGTACTCTTGGCCCTGTAATCCCTGACTGCCAGGGAGTTTCTTTGCCTCCTGGGGTTCATGGCATCCACTATTCCCATGCTACCACTAGCCAAGTTCCACATGAGGAAATTCCACTGGTTCCTGAGAACAGTATGGGTACAGCACTCCCATCCTCTGGAGTTTATCCCCTTCTACCTTGCCTGAAAAAGGAGCTACACTGGTGGATTCAGCAGGTTTCAAGAAATCCAGGCTTACCCTTGCAACCACCTCTTCCCACTCAGGAGCTGTACACGGATGCTTCAGACCTGGGATGGGGAGCAGCCCTACCCTCATGGAGGGTCAGAGATGTGTGGTCTCCCTCTCAGAATAGGAAGTGTATCAACATAAAGGACAGGAGAGCCCTGTTTCTTACTCTACAAATCATTAAACCCTTTCTTCTCCCAGGTGCCTTAAAATGGTTTACAGACAGTACCACAGTCCTCTGGTATGTCAACAAACAGGGAGTGACAAAGTCCTATCTCTTGTGCAGACTGGCTGTCCAAGCCTGGGAGTTAGCTTTCTAGAGTCAGCTCACCCTCCAAGTGGTTTACATACCTTCGACTCAAAATGTTGTGGCAGACACATTGAGCAGGTCCATGACCCAGTCCCATGACTGGATGTTACACAGGGATCTGTTTCTTGACATAGTCCATTGATGGAGTACACCTCAGATAGATCACTTCACCTCCCCCATGGACAGACAACTTCCCAAGTTTTGTGCCAGAGTTCCCAATCCTCTGGCATGGAAGGTGGACGTTCCTGTCCTTCTCTTGGAAGGAGATGTTTCTGTATGCATTCCCCCCTTCCCACTTCTCCAAAAGGTCCTGTTGAAGATTCAGCAGGAGCAACCAAATATCTTTCTGGTGACTCCCTTTTGGCCAAGACAGGCTGGTTCCCCCTTCTTCTGCATTTAGCCAAGGTCAGTCACGACAAGTTACCCCACAGACTGGACCTAATCACACCGGACAAGGGAACTCTAATATACCCTGTGGGTGATTGGGTTTTGATTCCCTTCAGACACCTTTTCTCTGAGGATGTGCTGCAAGTTCTGCAGGAGGCCAGAAAACCCAATACTAGGAAATCCTATATTTCCAAATGGAAAAGGTTTTCCATCTGGTGTTTTTGAAAGGTTTGCAACCACTACTGGTGGATGTTCCAGTGGTTCTGTCCTATCTGTATGAATTATCAGAGTGGACTGTCATACTCTTCAGTAAAAGCTAATTTTTCTGCTGTCTCAGCATGTCTGCCTATATCTCCCCCTTTAGCTTCCAGGATGGAAGTTAAACTTTTCTTAAAAGGTGTTCTTCATATTAGACCACCAAGGAAACCAGTTCATCCTCCTTGGGATCTTAATTTTGTCGTAGAAAAACTTGTCCTAGCCCCTTTTGACCAGCAAGTTGTTGTTCTTTGCAACACTGCGCCTGGAAAGCAGTTCTTTTCTTGGTCATTACATCTGCCAGAAGGGTTTCTGAACTACAGGCCACTTCTCCCTTCACAGTTTTTAACAAGTATAGGGTATCTTTATGCACTAATCCCTCCTTTGTGCACAAGGTGGTAAATGAGTTGTCACTCAATCAGTCCATCAATCTTCAAGCCTTCTTCCCTTCTCAGTCTTCTAGAGAGAGGATCCTACACACTTTAGATGTGCACAGGCAATTCCGATAATACTTGGATAAAACCAAACCAATTAGGAAATCTGACCCCCTTTTTGTCTCCACTCACCCAAGGGCCCTGGGCAGGCCTGTTTCCAAGCAAACTGTTTCCACTTGGATTTCCAAAACCATTTCCTTTTGTTATGTGTCTCTTGGGAAGAATCTCCCCTCACCTATGAGGGCACATTCCACCAGAGCTGTCTTCCTCTGGTGCTTATTTCAAGGGTTTAGACACCTGTTCAATCTTGGAAGCAGCTATCTGGTCTTTTGTACATACTTTCGCAAAACACTATGTTAGATGGCATTTTCAGGTCCAGAGTTGGTTTTGCTAGGACTATTTTGCAGGTGTTTCTGGAGAGTCCTCTGCCCAATTCTTCTGCATATTATGAGTACTGCAACATATGAGTAGCAGGACATAAAATAGTTGTGTAAAATCTTACCATAACCATAGATGTCCTACTGTTCTATGTGTTGTAGTATTATTTCCCCCTACCTTCCCCTTGATTTTTGCCTGTTTACTGGTGGCATGTTTTCTCATCTGGGATCAGGCTGGTGCTCTGTTTGCGGCATTCAGTTCTGAGGATTGGTAATGCCGACGTCCATTTTATACCTGATGTCATTTTATGACCAACGTAGGATTTGTGCTTTGTGTGACATCGCACATACATACAGTAGCATTAGACTTTTGTATTCTGGCAGGATGTTTGAGTCAGCTAGCAATAGACTCCCTCTTGTTATGAATACTGCAACATATAGATGAGAAGGACATCTATGGTTATGGTAAGATTTGATACAACTATTCTTGATTCCTTCTTTGTGGATATAATTAAAGATGTTTTAAGATTTTGCTAAGTTTCTCCGGAAATTTCATAACATTTTATATAAAAATATTTGCCTGTGGTGCTATGTTTTTCCTAAGATATTTAATAGCTTCCTACTAAAAGGTTGCTCAAATATTTATCTAAAAATAAGAGGGATAACCACAAAAAGAAATATAACAGTAACCCACAAGGCAAACACTCCGTATCCTGAGAATAGTATAATAAAATAATAAAAAATCAATTGGTAACGGAGCGACCAAGGCAGCATAAACGGCAGCTACCAAATATAGTAATAAAACAATTTATTGATGTTAACAAGAGGTAAGCGCTTTCGCATACAATGCTTCTTCAGACCTTTAAAACAAGTAAAATAACAGCCATATAAATACTTTCAAAGCAACCAATCCACACACCTTCCTAATCATGCTAGCTCAAACACTTAAATAGCACATCACAACTAAAAACAACTAAACTGAAATTCACATATAATATTCATATAACAGACTATCACACAAAGTAATATAAAAATATTTATACATATATATAAATATAATTATAAAATGTATAATAAGCAATAAACTAATAAAATAAAAACTACTTGGGTATTCTACGTTTCTTAAGCAAGGGTTTAATGGATGCTCGCTCATTCAAGCCACAGCCTCCATAGGCTCTCAAAATGATCTTCCAATTTGCTTCCCTATGTTCGGTATGATTCCGAACATCCCCCATTCTAATACCTGGAGTGATGTCAATAGCCCGAAATATAAAATTGTGTTACACCCCGTTCTAAAACATGTTTAGACAGGGCATTGTACGTCAAGTTCTTCTGTATGCAGTATAAGTGCTCCCTCATTCTTTCACGTAGGGATCTATTAGTCTTCCCCACGTAGAATGACCTGCATTCAACACACTCCGCTAAATAAACAACATTTGTAGATCTACAATTCGCATTGACCCTAAAGGTGAATCTTCTATTCATATCAGGGTGATCAAAAAACTCAGATGTGTTGATCACTTCACAGAAGTTACAACTACCACAGGGTACTGTAACTCCTCGTGCTACATAATTATTATGGTGTTCTCTGTTACTACATAACAACCTTTTTAGATTCATCTTATTCCTATAAAGGAAGGATGGACGAGGGCCAACAATACCACCAATTTGTGGATCTACCTGTAAGATAGACCAATGTTCACTAAAAAGGTCGCTAAGTGACCTATGATCTTGTGTTTAGAACAAAGGGTCCTTCACATGATTACCTAGAATCATGGGGGAAACAGATGACTTCATTAATGGCTGTACCTTAAGGCCATAATAAGGGGCCGTTAAACCTTGCCTGAGATCTTCCAAGTCTGCCCAATTCTCCAAAATCTCATTCTTATGATAACCACGCAGTAATCACCTCTGTTCCAAAAGTTTAATTTCTGAATGAAAACCATCATCAGTTGGATTCAGTCTTGAGGCTCTGATACCTTGTCCACGAATCAGATTACGAAAAACATAATTAGGGTGCATACCAGTTCTACTCAAAAGAGTATTCCTGAAACAGGTTTTCCTATAAACACCCATGTTTATAATAGAGCCCTGTAATTTCTCTATGTATAGTTCTAAAAATTCAATACGTTCCTTAGAGAAAACCATTGTAAATTTCAAACAATCACATAACGTATTCATATATTCAGAAAACGTCCTCAATTCAGCATCTGTACCCTTCCAAAGAAAAAATAAATCGTTGACAAAACGTCGATAGAAGGGTACATAAGCATTAAAAACTCCAGTCTTGAACAAAATCTCTTCCTCCCATTGTGCTAGAAACATATTGGTGTAGCTGTTGGCACACGAAGTGCCCATAGCTACGCCATGTTTCTGAGCATAAATGTCATGCTCAAACACAAAAATATTATTTTCCAACACAATCTCAAGAAGGAAACAAATTAATTCTATCTGTGAGGAATCATAAGTACTATGAGCCCTCAGGTAATCTTGTACATAGCACACACCTAAATTATTCGGAATCATAGTGAATAATGACTGAATGTCCATAGTCACAAAAAATATCTCCTCATCGAATCCTGAAGCACCACCATATTAGAACTCAAAATGGGTCTAAGGTGCTTCTCTATAAATATTGACAGGGGTTCAGTAACCCACCCACCTCCCGAAACAATCTGGCGTATGGGTGGATTAAGTAAATGCTTATGGTCTTTAGGAAGTCCTTCAATGATGGGCAACAGAGGATTATGCACAGTTAAAAAATCTAAAGTTCCTTCAGAAACCAAACCAGCATGGAAAATCTCATACAGGGACCTTATACATTTTATAATTATATTTATATATATATATATATATATATATATATATATATATATATATATATGTATAGATATTTTTATATTACTTTGTGTGATAGTCTGTTATATGAATATTGTATGTGAATTTCAGTTTAGTTGTTGTTTTTAGTTGTGATGTGCTATTTCTTTAAGTGTTTGAGCTAGCATGATTAGGAAGGTGTGTGGATTGGTTGCTTTGAAAGTATTTATATGGCTGTTATTTTACTTGTTTTAAAGGTCTGAAGAAGCATTGTATGCGAAAGCGCTTACCTCTTGTTAACATCAATAAATTGTTTTATTACTATATTTGGTTGCTGCCATTTATGCTGCCTTGGCTGCTCCATTACCAATTGATTTTTTATTATTTTATTATACTATTCTCAGGATACGGAGTGTTTGCTTTGTGGGTTACCGTTATATTTATTTTTGTGGTTATATCTCTTATTATTTATGGTATAACTCACTTGGGCATGGCTAATCAGTTCGTGGAAACAGTTGAGCTTGACTACAATCCAGCCAGAAGTGGCAACAATCCAGCCAGAAGTGGTAACAGCTGTAGAACTGATTCTGGCATATATTTGTCGGAACGATATGCTAAATATTTGGCGAAGGATAATCAGCTATTGTTGGTACCAGACGCAAGTGATATTACCAGCGATGATGTCATCAATGCGACCCAAGAAGCGGAAGCTCTACAACGACAGACATTTTAAAACTGAAAAGGCTGCAATTACAACGGCAGCATTTTGAATACTGTCTTGATAAAAAGATTGTTCCTCGTGGTCTTCGAGTTTTAAATATGCCAACCCAAGGTGCACAACATCCAGAACTTCTTACCAGGTGGCAACAGATTAATCTTGAGGTGAGCGCTAAATATATGCATCTCTTGAATAAGTTTTTTGAACCCGAGAAAGATAAATTGAGATTAGATTTGAAATTAAAACAAGACGTTTTGTTTAGTAGACATTCTAGTGACATTTTGTGTCCGATGTTAGAGAGCGTACTTGATGGTGTGGCAGTATTTGAAAGTAAATTACTGCAACAAAAGAAAACCAAAATTTTAAGAGACACCAATGATTTTAAAATGGGCCATGTCTTTTTATGGCCGAGAATAGGACAGAATACTGTGTCTAGAGTGAATCGCAGAATGTCTAAGACTGTTGGAGAAGCTGTGACTGAGTCATCTAATGAAAGTAATTTTGGGACTGTTGATAGATCTTTGAATATTTTGAATGAGAATCATAATGGTTCAGTTCATAATTCCAGTGACATTGACAGTATTGTATCTGTTAACAAGAATAATGGTGAGATTGATGTGAATTCTGATATGCCATCTATTAGACAGGATGCTGATAATATTACTGATGTTATTAGTGTTACTTCCTCTGAGTTGTCTGAACAGAATTTGTTTCCGAAAGTTGTAGTCAATACCTCTACTAATTCTGAGAGGGTTGTACGACCGAAGGTAAATGTGAATGTTCATTTATCGAATAAGACTACTCCTTCTGTTGGTACCCACACTCCTGGTCTTCCTTTTCCGCTACCTGCTCGTCTGGAGAGATCTGGGAGATGGAGCAGGTCGATGAGCAGGGGGCGACAGAAAAGGAAGTTGTCAGGGGACTTTGGGGGAGGTCAAACATTAAAGAAAATTTGGGGCAAGATACCGAATCATTAATTGTTAACATCTCTTCTTATTCATTGAATCAGTATGAAAAGAATGTTTTGTGTAAGGGCCTGACTTTTATTCCATCTAGTAATAGTAGGCTTACTGATACAGTTCTAGATTTAAAAATCTTTTGTAGAAACATTATTTTACGTTATCATTATGGTAATACTTCTCATGAGGGGAATTCAGAAGTTATACATGATCGCTACCCCAATTTTAAGAAACTGAGCCATTATATTCCTCTGAACCATCCCCTTGTTGAAGCCTATATGAAGTTAACTGAAGATAAAATCTATAATTATTATGATGTACATCCTGGTAATTCCAAGTATGGTAAGAAGTTTAATCTGACGTTTAATGAGAGACGAGCTTTAAAAAGTTTTAGAATGAATTCAAAGATTATTATTAGGCCTGCTGACAAGAGAGGCTCAGTAGTTATGACTGATAGTATAAAGTATCACCAATTGATGATAGACATGTTGAGTGATATGAACTTTTATCATAAAATAGATATGGATATTGTGCATAATATTATCAACAAAATTAATAGGTCCCGGTATGAGATTTTCCATGCTGGTTTGATTTCTGAAGGAACTTTAGATTTTTTAACTGTGCATAATCCTCTGTTGCCCATCATTCAAGGACTTCCTAAAGTCCATAAGCATTTACTTAATCCACCCGTATGCCCGATTGTTTCGGGAGGTGGGTGGGTTACTGAACCCCTGTCAATATTTATAGAGAAGCACCTTAGACCCATTTTGAGTTCTAATAGGGTGGTGCTTCAGGATTCGAAGCAGTTTCTATTAGATTTATATGACTGCATACACGGTATTGATGACATTGAGGAGATATTTTTTGTGACTATGGGTATTCAGTCACTATTCACTATGATTCCGAATAATTTAGGTGTGTGCTATGTACAAGAATACCTGAGGGCTCATAGTACTTATGATTCCTCACAGATAGAATTAATTTGTTTTCTTCTTGAGATTGTGTTAGAAAATAATATTTTTGTGTTTGAGCATGACATTTATGCTCAGAAACATGGCATAGCTATGGGCACTTCGTGTGCCAATAGCTACGCCAATATGTTTCTAGCACAATGGGAGGAAGAGGCCTTGTTCAAGACTGGAGTTTTTAATGCTTATGTACCCTTCTATCGACGTTTTGTCGATTTATTTTTTCTTTGGAAGGGTACAGATGCCGAATTGAGGAAGTGTTCTGAATATATGAATACGTTATGTGATTGTTTGAAATTTACCATGGTTTTCTCTAAGGAGCGTATTGAGTTTTTAGAACTATACATAGAGAAATTACAGGGCTCTATTATAAACATGGGTGTTTATAGGAAAACCTGTTTCAGGAATACTCTTTTGAGTAGAACTAGTATGCACCCTAATTATGTTTTTCGTAATCTGATTCGTGGACAAGGTATCAGAGCCTCAAGACTGAATCCAACTGATGTTGGTTTTCAGTCAGAAATTAAACTTTTGGAACAGAGGTTATTATTGCGTGGTTATCATAAGAATGAGATTTTGGAGAATTGGGCAGACTTGGAAAATCTCAGGCAAGGTGTAGCAGCCCCTTATTATGGCCCTAAGGTACAGCCATTAATGAAGTCATCTGTTTCCCCCATGATTCTAGGTAATCATGTGAAGGTCCCTTTCTTCTATACACGAGATCATAGGTCACTTAGTGACCTTTTTAGTGAACATTGGTCTATCTTACAGGTAGATCCACAAATTGGTGGTATTGTTGGCCTTCGTCCATCCTTCCTTTATAGGAATAAGATGAATCTAAAAAGGTTATGTAGTAATAGAGAACACCATAATAATTATGTAGCACTAGGAGTTACAGTACCCTGTGGTAGTTGTAACTTCTGTGAAGTGATAAACACATCTGAGTTTTTTTGATCACCCTGATATGAATAGACGATTCACCTTTACGGTCAATGCAAATAGTAGATCTACAAATGTTGTTTATTTAGCGGAGTGTATTGAATGCAGGTCATTCTACGTGGGGAAGACTAATAGATCCCTACGTGAAAGAATGAGGGAGCACTTATACTGCATACAGAAGAACTTAACGTACAATGCCCTGTCTAAACATGTTTTAGAACGGGGTGTAACACATAATTTTATATTTCGGGCTATTGACATCATCACCCCAAGTATTAGAATGGGGGATGTTCGGAATCATACCGAACATAGGGAAACAAATTGGATGATCATTTTGAGAGCCTATGGAGGCTGTGGCTTGAATGAGCGAGCATCCATTAAACCCTTGCTTAAGAAACGTAGAATACCCAAGTAGCTTTTATTTTATTAGTTTATTGCTTATTATACATTTTATAATTATATTTATATATATACGTATAAATATTTTTATATTACTTTGTGTGATAGTCTGTTATATGAATATTATTTGTGAATTTCAGTTTAGTTGTTTTTAGTTGTGATGTGCTATTTCTTTAAGTGTTTGAACTAGCATGATTAGGAAGGTGTGTGGATTGGTTGCTTTGAAAGTATTTATATGGCTGTTATTTTACTTCTTTTACAGGTCTGAAGAAGCATTGTATGCGAAAGAAGTATTTATATGGCTGTTATTTTACTTCTTTTACAGGTCTGAAGAAGCATTGTATGCGAAAGCGCTTACCTCTTGTTAACATCAATAAATTGTTTTATTACTATATTTGGTTGCTGCCATTTATGCTGCCTTGGTTGCTCCGTTACCAGTTGATTTTTTATTATTTTAAAATTAAGAGGGACTTGTAGAAAACTAAGTAAATTAACATAGTCATCAATATTATGTTCAAATCACTCACAGTATTTGTTTTATTTGGAAGTCTTACAGAACATTAGGGTGAACGATGCATACTAAGATGCAATTCCTGTCACTTGGACCCTGATTTTCTATACATTTGACTGGTTATACAGATGCATTGAGATGGTGTTAGTATTGTTAAATTAATCACTGAACGTGTTATTCTTTAAATAAGGAAAATGTTACCAGGCAGGATGGGAGTGAGTGGCATACACCTCGGCCAACCTGGTGGTGGGGGTAGCTTTGCTTCAATACTTGGGTGACATCTAGTAGTATGTCTGGGTAGTGCAGCCAACCGAGTCTAGGCCAGAAGGATGTGCTGCCACAGAGTAGCCTCATGAGTCAGGGAGCAGTCACCCGGGGAAGCTTGTGTGCTCTTCCACTAAAGACTGTGCTATAACATCTTTCAGAAGTTGATGAGGGGATGATAGGAGTTCATGGTGGTGTGGAAGGACAAGATCTTGATGTCTACCTGGATGACTTCATGATTATCTCTCATCTCACAGTGGTGAGAGCCATCGCCAGCTTATTCATCCCCCTGTGAGGAACAAAATGACCTGATAGATCACAGGAGGCTGAAGACTGGCAGGCAGAAGGGTGACAAAATATCTAAAATATTTCAGAAGCAAAAATTAACCTACTCACATGAACTACATGTAACCAGAAAGTAGTTTGTGACATTATTGTTAGGAAGAGTAGCACACATTAAGAATCGTACATTTTTGATTTCAAAATAACATACTGATGCAAGAATCTTTAAAATATTTAAATATTTTATCACTTCCTTTTTAGTGTTATTAGAGGCACGCATTTTTTTTCTAGATGGAGTGGTGATCCTATTCCTCTGCAGTCTGCCAAAGTTCCCCAAACAATTTGTGGATGTTCAGAGAGTGAGGCACGTAATGTAGTTTTTTTCCATATGTGCTTTTAAGATATTCATTGTCAGTGTACCTACTTGTTAGTGTTGAATCTTTTCTTTTTTGTAAACACTTTAACTCCTTACAGTTTAATTTGTAGGATGGGTTTATATTCATTTATGTAAAAGAAAAACAGCCATATTAACATTGTTATTGTTAGGCAGTATACATACATTTTCTTTTTAGCAATTTTAGTTCACTCCGGGTTTCCATAATTTGGTCAATCCCTACCGTCTGCTGAACGTCACTTTTCCTACTGAGCATTTCTTGGTTGTATTGCTCTTACAAATTCCATTTATTTCTAAAATACTTTATACTAAAAGATTACTGAAATATTCATCTTAACAGTCTACCATCTGTTCTTTTATCTCCTCTACAGTAATCAATATTGGAATGTAACATTAGTACCCTCTGAGAACCTAGACATTACCAAGACTGAACTTCTTATCTCAAAGCTTCAACTAAACCCAAAAAAATCCATCTATATTATCTGTATTTATCTACCTCCTGGAAATAACTCGTCTACCATTGAAAATATCCTCAGTTGGGCCACCTCCACCTACCCACAAGAAACCATAATACTTGGAGACCTTAACCTTGACTGGTCCTCGTTAAACACTAACAACCCAACCTCTCATATTAACCTCCATGGCTTCACACAGACAATAGACACCTCTACTAGGACAAACAAACCCAACAACAAAGAAAGTATTCTTGACTGGATTCGTTAACAAACCACTTCTAAAATATCAATCTGGAACTTATGACTTTAGTGATCACAAACTAACCTACATTCTAAGACAAACGCTGCTAACAATACTCCCATCTATAGGACCCGATCTTAAGCGATTCAACCCTATTCAATTTAAAAGTGAACTAAATGCCTGCAACTGGAATCCACTAAAGACACTTCCTCTTGAAGAAGCTGTCCTTTACTTCAATACCACATTCCTAACAATTCTAGATAATCATGCTCCAAAACGCTCCATCTAAATCTAAACCTGCCCCTTGGCTATCTAAAGATACAAGACAAAAAATGTTACTTAGAAACAAATCCTGGAGCAAATCTCCAATAGACCATCAAACATTTAGGCACCTAAGAAACATTACCAAAAGCTATCTTCTCTGATAAAAGGAGTTATTATAGTAATCTCCAGCAAGCAAATCACAATAACCCTCAAAAATTCTGGTCAACCCTAAATAAACTTCTTCACCCAGGACAGACTACCCTCCATCCCCTTCCGGGTCTGAAAAGTATTCCGCCCTTGATACAGCCAATACCTTCAACTCATTCTTTATTGATACTATTAATTCCTTGGCCTCTCATCTCTCTAGTGACAACACTAATATCCCTGACCTTCCATCCCTCAAACTACCAACCTTTAGGCTACAACCCATCCCTACTTCTTTTATTCTGAAATGTATCCACAAACTCAAACCTTGCTCCCCCTCAGCTGACCAACTGCCATCTGAATTCCTTCAAAAAGCAGCCTCTGAAATAGCCTATCCTATATCCATTCTCATTAATAGAACTGTTAATGAAGAAACCATACCTGATATCTGGAAAATCTCTCACATTATACCCTTACATAAAGGAGGGAACTCCTATGACTATTCTAATTATAGACCCATAGCTCTCTTATCCCCACTTGCAAAGATCATGGAAAAATGTGTTCACCATCAGTTAATGAACCACTTAATAAAACAACATTCTTACAAACTGTCAACATGGCTTTAGGCCTTTTCATAGCACAACCACCGCTCTCCTCTCCTTCACAGACTTTATTAACAAAAAAGCAATCGCAATAACATCCTATCTTCAGCTCTCTTTATTGACCTGTCCAAGGCCTTTGACATGGTCAACCACTCTCTAATCACTTTCCTTAGAACCTAACGCTGTCCACTGGTTTAGTTCCTATCTCACTAACAGAAAACAGGCCGTCCTCTGGAATAAGGAACTCTCATCTCTTCTCCCAATCTCACTCTGAGTCCCCCAAGGCTCTATCCTTGGACCCCTTCTTTTCTCCCTCTTTATAAATGACCTACAAGTAGCTATTCCCCAGGCTACTTGTATACAATATGCTGATGATTCCACACTAATTTGCTCTGCTAAATCCATTTCTGAACTTCAAACAAATACTCAAGCTGTATTTTCAAAAGTTGAAACTTGGTTCTTAAAACGTTGCCTACTCCTACCAAACTCTTACTCTTTAAGCCTACTACCAGATCCCCAGCTTTAGATTTCACTATCTTATCTAACAATGGAACCATTATAACACCGACCCTACTACCAAACTGTTAGGTGTCACAATTGACAACAATCTTACCTTTGACTGTCATATCAACAACACTATTAAATGTGTAAATAGGAAACTTGGCTCTCTCTATAGAATTAAGACTTTCTTAACCTCCCCAGCCAAAACTACTCTTGCCCACTCTCATCTCATTTCCACTCTTCTCTACGCTTCTCCCATCTATACTAACCTCAAGAAAAACAATCTTTCCAAACTGTCTACTACCTACAATAACATAGCTAGATTTGTTACTGGGAAGCCTTTCAGAACTTACCACTGTCTGAATCTGCAGCAACTGAACTGGCTTGAACTGTCAAACATGTTACTTCTTTCCCAACTTACATTTGTCCAAAGAGCTTTCTACCAATCTCTTAACACACCTGTACTTTCTAACCTCTTAACCCCATATGCTAATCTAAACTCACTCCGCTCATCTAGCAAACTGCTAGTTACCCTAACCAAATCTAATAACCTAGCTGGTGACTCCCTCTTCTCAAACTCCATCGGTAAACACTGGAACCAACTTCCACTTACTTCCATTCCAACTACTATTCTGTTTAAACAAAAACTCAGAACATACCTCAAAAGCCACTGGATGTGTCCCTGCTCTAATCCTGACTAAATGTTGTTTCCCCCCTAACCCTCTTTTCTCTCCCTTCTGGTGTGCCTCCTCATTTCTCCCCTTAGCTTTCCTCCACCCTACATACCTCTCTCATATTTCTCTCCTCCCTATTGGCTATGACTCTTTTCCTATAAACCTGTATCTCTAATCTCTCTCTCTATTGTTGTCTCTCGCTCCTCCTGGTCTTCTACTTTCTTTACCTGCTGTCAAACTTAAGCAAAAATGTTCATTATGTTGTTATTTTAGATTATCCAGATAGTTAAACTCCTTTCCTTTTGGTAACAATGTACATTTCTCTGTCCTTGGTCTTTCAATTTTTTGTTTCCTTGTTTTTTAAACTATGTAATAATATTCATTATGACCGCATTTAGATTGTCTAGAAATTTTTAACTCCTACTCTTGTTTGGATAACAATATTCCTTGTCTAAGTCCTACCAGTCTGTAATCTGTTATCTCTATATGTGGAGCTTTTCTCCCCGGGCCTCTACTGAAAATGGAAATATATCCAGCTAGACTAGCCCGGTTAACAAATGTAAAAATAAAAAAAATAAAAAATAAATAAAAATAAAAAATTGCATTTTGTTTAGATTTTGATTTCCTTTTGTAGTAATTACATTTTTAGCAGCCAATAGCATTAAACTTAGTAAGGCTTTTCTTTGTCCAGGCAATTCAGATCGTATATCTCCACGCAAAATAATAATTACCTTAATTGCAACCATGTGTTCCCCCAGCATTTCTGTCAAAGTAGTCTGTAGGGAATTTTTAAAATTTGCCAACTTGCTTCATTTCCAAAAACATGTTCTCAATTCCTCCTCTCTTCCCTGCCTGAAGAAGAAATTCTCTGACATCTGCATATGTATATTTATAACCCAAGTAAACACTTCCATGCAAAAAAAAATTGTAAACCTTCTTGTCTTTGTTGCATACTTGGGAGACTTATAGATTTTGTTCCATTGATTGTTTGTAAATTACCTTTTCATTCTCATTTCACAAATTTTCTTAACCTCCTCCGATTGCTTCTTTTAGTCATCATGCAGAGTTTTATATGCTCTAATTATCCCTTTATGACAGCAGCTTCTGTTCTAGACTCAGCTAAAAACTCTACAAGTGCTTGTTTTTCGTTTAGCACTCACCTTCCCCATTCCATTCCCTATAGTTTATCATTCCCTAATTGAGAAGATGGTCTTCAACATGCAATCCAAACCTCTATTTAGCTTGATCTCACTCTATTAACTTCCCTCCTAAGTTAATTGTTTTCAATACCGTGGTTCCTTAACTTCCCCAGAAAATGCCTATTTTCTTTACTAGCATTTGCCTTCGTCTTTATTGGCAAAATGCCCTTTTTCCATTTCCACATTGGCATGGTTCTTAGAACATGTTTTGCTGCTTTATGAGTATAATTTTCTGTTTGGATGTTATTGTTCCTAAGGACTTGTCTCCAAAATCCTAGTCTCTTTACATTTTTCAAATTCTCCTCTGTTTCATCATCATCCTTTTCCACCTTGATATATAAGTTTCTACACGAGTGAAGTAGTTGTGCTTTTAGCTGCATAGCTCCAAAATAATTCTTCCAAACAGGTAACTCTGAATCCCTTGTTCTAAGGAGAGAATCCGTTTATTCCACTTAACTCTTGCTTTCTTCCATGCCCAAATAAATTCCTTCAACCCGTTTGTAATTATCATTTACAACATTTCTGTTGGTTGATAAAAATATGCCTGGTCTGTATGTAAGACGAAAGGGACTAACACATACTGACTGCTTGTGTCTTACTATATGTATATGTGTGTGTGTGAGTGTGTGTATTATGTATATATACATACACACACACACACATATATATATATATATATATATATATATATATATATATATATATATATATAAAAATCAAGAGCTTTTAGCTTTTCAGTTTTTGCATTGCCTTTTGTTTACTCTTTTTCACATATTCTTAGCTGTCATAATATAATCAGTTTTAATTCATATACATAAATACTTCATGTTATCATGATTCCATAAGTATAAGTATTGCTGAATCAGTTTATTTGTACTTTTTTTTTTTTTAGTTTACTGCTAAATCTTTTGTTTTAAATTGATTTATTTTATGTTCTGATATGTCTCAAAACTATCTAAACTGTTCTACAATACTGAAATGTCATTTTATGGATGTATCAAGCATGACATAATATAATAGTCAAATATCTTTCCTTGATTATGAAAATACGACTAAAAGGCCAGTGAAAAATATAAAAATCACCAGCTTGCACTTTATTAACAAGAACGTCTCAAGTCTGTAGCACTTCGGCAAGAAATACCTTCTAGGAGTACAGTGCCATTTTATACAAACATTAACTATCAATTATAAAACACTTAATTAATTAATATCTAAAACATTAAATACTGTATTTCTTTTATACTTAGAAAACAATTATATCAAAAGTTTCCATGAACATTCAGTATTAAGTCCACAACGTTCTTGATTACTCCACTCTACTAGTTATATATTTGAATTTGTCAGTCCCTTTATTTATTTATCTAGTTATTTATTTTGCTGGCATCTCTAAATGTAAGGCAAATAGCAAGGGGAAAGAGGGCATTTTTGCCTGATTTCTCTGTTCAAACACAGATTGTTATAGAAGAGTCATCCCACTCTAATTTTTGCATCTAAATGTTCATATAGTCTTCTAATTCTTTAAGGGAATGTAAATGTTACCATTGCCTTGCTTATAAATTCTTTAAGGGAATGTAATTGTTACCACTGTTACCATTGCCTAGCTTATAAATTCCCAACTGACTCGTATGCTTTCTGTGCATCAAGGCCACCAGTGATAGCAATGTTTTATTATACTCAGCTTCCCTTCTTCTTCTTCTTCTTCTTCTTCTTTCGGCTTTTCCTGGTTAGGGGTCGCCACAGCAGATCACTTTGTCCGCACATTGATTGGCAGTGGAGTTTTACAGTGTCGAGTTGCCAGCCCGGCGCCCAACCTTCCACAGAAGGCACACTCACACGCACACCTAGGGCCAATTTAGAGTGTCCAATCCACCTACAGCATGTCTTTGGGATGTGGGAGGAAACCGGAGCACCCGGCGGAAACCCACGCGACCACAGGGAGGACATGCAGACTCCGCACAGAAGGCACCCCAGCCGAGGATCGAACCGGAGAATCTCTTGCTGTGAGGCGGCAATGCTAACCACTGCACCACCGTGGCCGCCCATTATACTTAGCTTCCCTCTGGATCATTATTATTCTATTAATGCCAAATAAAAGGATGTTGATCCATGTATTTCAATTTTGCCAATTTTGTTGCCATTTTTAGCTACTATAGAGTAAACACTTTAGAATCATAGTTTAAAACTAAATTGGGTTTGTATGAAGCTAGATCTGAGGGGTCTTCACACTCTGGGTAATACAGCCACCTCACTTTTTCCAAGATGCTGGTACTTTTCCCCCTTTTAAAATATTAAGTAAAGCCTTCCAGATCTTTCATCACTTTCTTCTCTCCTGACTTCAGTCTTCTACTGGAATACCATCTGTTCCTGATAATTTCCTTTTGCTTGATTATACATAACCATTTTTATCTGGCATCTTCCAATCTTAGCCATTGATTGTTGAACCTCATCTTCTTCTAACATTTGTGTAATTAAATCTTCTATAAGTATTTTGTTTTTTGCCTTGTCTTGGTTTCCTCTTTCCTCTACTTTGTATAGATGTTCATAAAATGTCTGAAATAACCGTAGATGCTAGAGTGTTAGAGAGATTTTTTTTATCATAAGCTCCTTAAGTTTGAATAAAACCCTTTGTACTTTCTGTTGCCTAACTTGCTCTGCCAAATGTGTTTCTGTGCTTAAGCATTTTTAGCAAAGTAGTTGCTTAAAAGCAACAATGTTAAGTTGTCAAACTCGCCTTCATTCTTGCTGGATGGGTTCGGAGCCGATCCTCGGCTCTGACTCGGCACTTGCTAAGCTCGAGAGCTAATTTTACCAGCTCAAGGCAACCCTATATCCCATGATGCAAGGCGTGACTACCCAGATCTCGTTTGCCGCTTCGCGAAGAGGTCTTCTTTTACCAGCTCAGGTAGTGTTTTTTGTAATTTAACTTTTACAGTCTAAAATCTTCCCCTTTTTCAAGCCTTTTTGTCTAGTATTAGAGTTAGTCTTTCTATAGCCTATCTCCTTAACCCTATACTCCCTCAACCTAATAGGTTTAGTTATTTTCCCCTTCAGGCCTTAAGCCTCCCTTTTCTTAATTCCTGTCAGGGTGTTTGAGTGTTGTACTTAGTTCCCCCCCCCTTCTTCTTAGTTAACTGTGTGGGTGAACTTTGTGTGTGTGTGTTGGTGCACTGGACATAATTATGTCCAAAGAATCGAAGGTCTCAGGCTTCAAGAAGTGTGACTCGTGCTTTCAGAAGATGTCTCTGACAGACGGTCACACTTCTTGTGTGTACTGCCTGGGACCTCTACACCTGCAGGACTCCTGTGCCATTTGTCATTCTTTTAGCCACAGAGTCCTGCAGGAACGTAGGAATAAATTAATCCTACGAGGCTTATTGAAGCCGGAGAGCTCCCCGACCAAGACCAGGTTGGGGAAGCCCTCTAAGCCACCTAAGCCCCAGGCTTTCAGTTCGAAGCCTTCGGCTGTGGCTCCGACTCCTTCGGAGTCTAGGTCTGCTCCGACTCGAGCCGATCTTTCTCTGTTAGCGGCGGTGGTATTGGTGCCGGCCGGCTCCGATACACCTGCATCGAAGTCGATGTCGGCTCCGGCTGGAGCCGACATTTCCATGTCCCAGACTGGAGCCGATAAGTTATCGGCTCCGACTGGAACCGAGAGGTCTTCAGCTCCGATGGCTCCTACTAGGAAGAGATCTCGGTCTCCTTCCCTGGAGTCGATTCGCTCGGCTCTGGGATCTCTACATTCGGAGCAGAGCCATCGGAGCCGATCTTCTAGGTCTTCCAGGCTCTCTGACCAAGACTTGGAGAGAGTGGTAAGCAGATTGCTGAAATCACAGGCACTGGCCCAGATGCTCCATAGCCCGTCTCAGCAGACGACCGCTATCACTCATCCCCCTGAATTTCCTCCTTCGACTCTCCTCCAGAGTTCGGAGCCGGAGCTTCTCGAACCCTTGACTGTTGGTGCGTCGGAGCCGATGCCACCCCTTTCGGCTCCGTCGTCTTCTACTCCGATTTCCTCCATGATACCTTCCATGGAGGGATCCGGTCGTCGTGACTCCCGCATCGGCTCCGAGGGGGCGAGTGGCATCGGACCCTTGTCCGGCCCCGTTCTCCCTCGGAGCTTGGTAAGTTCGGCACCGACATCGGCCTTGGAGCCTTCTCTTTTGGCGGGGCCGGGAGTTCCTGTTTCTTCGGAGCGGGAGCTCTCTGGCCTCCCTGGAAGGGGAGCCTTTGAGGTGATGAGTGTTCTAGCCCCTCAGCTGAGTCAACAGTCGGTTCCATTAGCTCCCCCCTCCTCGGTGCCTGCTGATGCCTCTTCCCACTCTCTTCTCCCGGACCCAGAGATCCATCGCCCCAGGTTTCCCCACTGGGAAGAACTTCCTCTTCCGAGGTTTCTCCTGATCCTTCAGGGGAACCCCCGCGTAAGAGGACGTGCAAGAGGAAGCACATAGACTCCCCTGAGTCTACTACATCTGATACTGACTTAAATGAGACGGAGCGATCCCCAAAGTCCCCCTCTGAGGATGTCTCCTTTTCAGACATCTTGGAACTCCTTAAACAGAGGGGGAACTGGCCTTCCATTAACCCCTCCGAAGATGAGTCAGTATACCTGGAGGCTTTTGGATCTCGACCTTCCACCTCCTGGGTGTCGCCGCCTTTTGACCCTCTCATGGAAGTGGTGGCTCGAAGGGCGTGCGCGGCCCCGGATTCTGTGGAACCAGTCCCTAGGAGGCCATCTAAATTTATCACGGCCCCAGTAGACAAGCAGTTTCTCACCAAAGGTGTCCCTGTTGATGCCATGGTGGTGGCAGCTGCCACCAAGAAGGAACTTGACGATCCTTCTGTACCTGTCCATCCTCCTAACAAGGAGTCTAGGACCATGGATAGGTACGGTAAGCGGATTTTTTCCTCAGCGACCTTCACTATGCGCACGCTGAATTATCTCTGTCACTTTACCTGGCTTCAGAGAGATATTCTCAAGGAACTAGGTGAGATAGTACAGGATCCGTCAGCTGCCTGGGCTCAAGAAAAAATTACCTCGCAGCTGGGAATCCTAAATTCCTTAACAAACTCCTCCATGCGGCTCATTTCTTATGCGGCCGATGGAGCGAGTAGAGCCGCAGGCACAGGAGTGGCCCTTAGGCGTCAGTCCTGGATGCGGCTTTGCAACTTCGCAGATCCCTTTAAGGCGTCCTTCACAAATACTCCCTTCGACGGTTCGGCTTTGTTTGGACCTCAAGTGAAGGAAACATTGACCAGATGCGAGCAGGATGGCAAGACTCTTTCTGCCGTAGGAGTCCGTTTCTCCACCCTTTCAAGACCTTATCCTAAAGGTCAGAAGGGAGGGAAGATGTGGTTCCGTAAATCTCAGGGAGTCACGCCGGACGCACGTGGTCAGTTTACCCCCAGAGGCAGAGGGGGTAATAACAATAGACGCCGCCCTAGGGGCAGAGGGGGTCCGCAGAATCAGGGTAGCAGAGAGCCTCTCCCTGACAAACCCTTCCAGCATCCCTGAGGTGTTGCCCGACTGTCCACCCTTGGAGGCAGTCGGGGGAAGATTGTCGCTGTACCCAACAGCCTGGCTTTCCCTTTCTCAAGACATTTGGGTACAGTCGATCATATCCGAGGGTTACAAGATTCCCTTCGAAAATTATCCTGTTCCTCAGAAGGTATTCCTCCCAGACGTTGCACCCGGTCTAAGGGAGTTCTCAAAGCTGGAGGTATCAAAACCTCTAGCAAAAAGAGCCATCCAGCCAGTTCCAGCAGACCAAATAGGATCCGGGATCTACTCAAGATTCTTTTTGGTCCCCAAAAAACGGGAGATTGGAGACCAATTCTAGATCTCAGCAGACTAAACAAGTTTGTCAAGAAGGCAAGATTCCGGATGGTCACACTTCAGTCCATTTTACCCTTTTTGGGCAAAGACAACTGGATGTGCTCGGTAGACCTTCAGGATGTGTACTATCACATAAAAATTCACAGGCGCTCCAGAAGGTTTCTCCGCTTTCGGCTGGGGACCAGTCATTTTCAATTCAGAGCCCTGCCCTTTGGTCTCACTACAGCCCCCAGAGTGTTCACCAAATGCATGGCAGCGGTCACGGCTCACCTGAGACGTCAAGGATTCCAGGTGTTTCCGTATCTAGACGACTGTCTCCTCACGGCCACCACCAGGCATCAACTTCTCCAGGCCAGGGACTACACTCTTCATATGTGCAGCCAGTTAGGAATTTCCATAAACTTAGAAAAGTCCTCCTTGTCACCTTGCCAGTCTATTACCTTTATAGGCACAGAACTAGACACTGTTGGGATGTCAGCAAGACTCACAGATCAAAGACTTCTGGACATCCAAAAATATGTTCAGATCATCCTACTCAGCAAAAAGATCAGGGCCACGTTCGTCCTGAAGGTGCTAGGACTTATGGCAGCTGCCATCGTACTTCTTCCTTTGGCTCGCTTCCATATGTGGCTACTGCAATGGATGTTATTCACCCAGTGGTCCTTCCAGCAGCTTCCCATACGCCACGAGATCATCGTGACACAATCTTGCAAGAGTCACCTGACCTAGTGGATTTCTTCCCCACAAGTCCTCCAGGGCAGACCGTTTGTTCCCCCGGCCCCGGTTGCCACAGTCACATCGGATGCCTCCCTGATCGGGTGGGGGGGGCATTATCAGGGCAGGATGGTCCATGGCACTTGGCAACCCTTCGAATACCATCTGCACATAAATGTCCTAGAGATGAGAGCAGTGCTTTTAACGTTGCAAGCCCTCAACGACTTTCTTCCTTTAGGAACTATTGCAGTTCAGACGGACAACATGTCCGTAGTATGGTACATCAACAAACAGGGCGGGACCAAGTCCTATCCACTGTGTCGAGAAGCTCTCAGACTTTGGCAGTGGGCAATCTCCTCTCATCGGTTTCTGATAGCAATGCACATCCCCGGGAAATCCAACTTCATTGCGGACAGATTGAGCAGAGCTATTCTCATGCCTCACGAGTGGTCTCTCAAACAGTCAGTAGTGGAGTAGTGGAGGAGATTTTTCAGAAGTGGGGCTTCCCTTGCTGTGACCTTTTTGCTACACCCCAAAACAGCAAATGCCCAGACTTCTTCTCCCCCCTCTTTCCACTACCAGGCCAAGCCCCCAGAGACGCTCTAACCCAAGTTTGGCCCCGGGGACTTCTTTATGTTTTTCCTCCATTCCGCTTGATACCTCAAGTCATTCAGAAAGCTACCATTTTGAGAGCCAAGTTGATTCTCATTGCCCCTTACTGGCCTCGACAAATTTGGTTCCCGTTCCTTCATCGCCATCTATTGGTACAGCCTTGGCGTCTGGACCCAGTTCCAGATCTTTTGACCCACCAGTCGGGTCATCTGCACCAGGCCATTCGCTCTCTCAACCTCACCGCTTGGTTGCTCCACTTCCTTCATTAGCCAGGCTTCCTATGATTTCTAATCCTGTACGGGATATCATAGTAGCGTCTCTAAAGTCCTCTACCAGAAAGATTTATGCTAGTAAGTGGCAGCGTTTTTCCTTCTGGGCAAAGTCCAGGGACATGGACCCTTTTACTGCCCCAGTTCAATCAGTTTTGGACTTCTTAGCTGAGATTTTTCAGTCGGGTTCTTCTTCGACAGTCAAAGTCCAGCTGGCAGCAATCTCAAATTTTCATGTTGGCTTAGCGGACCAGAACATAATGTCTCACAAGCTTTGTAAAGCCTTTCTCAGGGGTATCTTTCTACTAAAGCCCCCAATTAAAGATCCTCCTCCGCAATGGGACCTGAATTTAGTGCTGACATCCCTAATTCTTCCCCCCTTTGAACCGGCTGCTACATGCTCTTTAAAATTTCTCTCTTGGAAGACAATTTTTCTGGTGGCTATTACTTCAGCTAGGAGAGTGTCTGAACTTCATGCTCTCTGTGTTCGACCTCCCTACTTGGTTTTCCACAAGGATAGAGTATCTCTAAGAACAAATCCATCCTTTTTGCCCAAGGTGGCTTCCCAGACGAATCTTAACCAGTCTATTGATCTTCCAGTATTTTTCCCAAATTATTCGGACAGAGCGGAACAGAAACTGCATTATTTGGATGTTCATCGCCAGCTCAGATACTACTTGGATAGAACTAAACAATTCAGAAAATCTGATCAGCTTTTTCTTTCTTATGCAGAAAACAGAAAAGGTCTCGGTCTCCAAGGTGACCTTATCGAAATGGCTCTCTTCCACTATTTCCCATGTTTATCTCCTTAGGGGCAAAGAATTGCCCTCTAAACCTAAGGCACATTCTACTAGAGGCCTAGCCACATCTACAGCCTTTCAGGCTAGGCTACCTATTGACACCATTTGTGCAGCAGCCACTTGGGCCACGCCTCATACCTTTGTCTCACATTACAAATTGGACCTGGCCTCCAGAGACAGAGCTAGGTTTGGTTCCACAGTTCTCAAGAATCTGTTCCATTGAGCCACCCAGGATAGAGGTGCTAGGGACGCGGTCCCATCCAGCAAGAATGAAGGCGAGTTTGACAACTTAACATTAAGAAGTTATGTACCTACCATAACATTCCATGTTAGTTGTCTTCTCTCGCCTTCTTTCTTGCGTCCCTCCCTCCTTTCCCCCTAGCCTGGACAGACCTTGAAGTTGTACTCTTCTCTGGGGACGAGTTTATTCTTCCTATGGACTCCAGTTGTGAGTGGTCACTAGTTTACTAGTTCCCCTGTGTTGTGTTTACACATTTGGTTACTTTCTTCTCCTTCTGTTGGAAGAAGATAATGGGCATATTTCTATAGCTACCAAATGAGATCTGGGTAGTCACGCCTTGCATCATGGGATATAGGGTTGCCTCGAGCTGATAAAATTAGCTCTCGAGCTTAGCAAGTGCCGAGTCGGAGCCGAGGATCGGCTCCGAACCCATCCAACAAGAAAGAAGGCGAGAGAAGACAGCTAACATGGAACGTTATGGTAGGTACATAACTTCTTATTTTTAAACTCATGCCATGTTATATAAATACTCCCTAATTTTACCTTTAGCATTCTGCGGTTGTTCTGCAAGATTACTGTTCTTCTGCAGTACTTCAACCTTTGTTAACCCTCTAAATAATTTCAAAAAACCAAGAAAACAACCACAAACTTCCGAAAAAGACAAAGATGAGCTGGAAACCGCACCCAATCCAGGAACTTTATTAGATCAAATAACTTTAGCTACACGCTTTCGGAAGGTACACTGACCCTCCTTCCTCAGAAGACAAACCATCAGAGAGTTTAAACCAGGCTTAAATACATCGCCTGGTTACCATTTCGTGACGTTTCAGTTACTGAAATAAGTGACACCTTATTTTTAGTAGCAATCAAGCTAAATAAATTAAAGTGAATTAGCATAACAAACAATAAAAGAATCAAGAAAATTAAAACAATTCACTGAAATTCACAAAACATTATCTAAGTCGCAAAGCAATACTATGTGAAGGATTCAGTATTGTGTAAAAGATTCAGTAAACCAACCATAACTTTACATTAAAAAACACATAAAAAACTTTAAAAATTTTAAAAATTGTTTAAAAATATAAGTATACTTTGCATATTTGCGATAGTGGAAGTACATATCACCTCCTTAGGGCTAAATACTTTAGTAAACAACCTATAGACACGTGGTCATTAAGCCCAGGGCAGATATAGGAGGCTGTGCGTATCTGCCAACTTAATTCTTCTATCTCAAGCTGTGTCTGCCAAGGGCCACCCCTGCTATCAACTGTCATTTGTTTAAGTATGGTAAATTTAAAAACATGATCATTGTGGTAACACCACCCCACTAGTATGGCAATTGGCTTTTTCTCTAATACTACACAAGTAGTCGCCCAACTTAACCCGTATCCTGCTACTAGATTTTTATGCACATATAGTATAAATCATTTACAAATTAGGAAAGTTTTAAATAAAAACTGGGCGTTTATTCGAGAGGACACTCATATTACCAATAAATTAGGCGAAAAACCTTTGATTACTTTTAGAAAAGGTAAAAGTTTAAAAACACTCTTGGAGTCAGGCTCAGCAAAAAGTTTTTGCATTAGTAAAGGTATTAGTAAATGTGGAAGTTGCAAATAATGTAAGTTTATTTGTACAGATTCATGGGTTAAGTTGGGCGACTACTTGTGTAGTATTAGAGAAAAAGCCAATTGCCATACTAGTGGTGTGGTGTATGCTGCTATGTGTCAAGCATGTGCCGCCTACTATGTAGGCAAAACGGAGAGGAAGCTCAAGAAATGTATATATGAGCACCAATATGCAATAGCTAGACAAGACCAGTCAAATGCCCTTGCTAAACATATTATGTTACACAATGATCATGTTTTTAAATTTACCATACTTAAACAAATGGCAGTTGATAGCAGGGGTGGCCCTTGGCAGACACAGCTTGAGATAGAAGAATTAAGTTGGCAGATACGCACAGCCTCCTATATCTGCCCTGGGCTTAACGACCATGTGTCTATAGGTTGTTTACTAAAGTATTTAGCCCTAAAGAGGTGATATGTACTTCCACTATCGCAAATATGCGAAGTATACTTATATTTTTAAACAATTTTAAACATTTTTAAAGTTTTTTATGTGTTTTTTAATGTAAAGTTATGGCTGGTTTACTGAATCTTTTACACAATACTGAATCCTTCACATAGTATTGCTTTGCGACTTAGATAATGATGTTTTGTGAATTTCAGTGAATTGTTTTAATTTTCTTGATTCTTTTATTGTTTGTTATGCTAATTCACTTTAATTTATTTAGCTTGATTGCTACTAAAAATAAGGTGTCACTTATTTCAGTAACTGAAACGTCACGAAATGGTAACCAGGCGATGTATTTAAGCCTGGTTTAAACTCTCTAACGGTTTTGTCTTCTGAGGAAGGAGGGTCAGTGTACCTTCCGAAAGCGTGTAGCTAAAGTTATTTGATCTAAGAAAGTTCCTGGATTGGGTGCGGTTTCCAGCTCATCTTTGCCTCTAAATAATTTCTTTTATTTCTTTCCCATATCTATTTTCTCTTATTTTTATCCTGTTTTTAAACTTCATTTTTATTTTATCCAGTTCAGGTAGTTATCCTTTCTGTCTCTCCTATTAACCCTTGCATCATTGCCTCTTTTCATTCCTTAAACTCCACTGTTTTACCAGATAAGTAGAAAACACTAGTGTTTTATTTTTCCATCATTACTTTACAGCTTTATCTTAGTTTGTCTTGGTACATGATGTGATATATAGTTATTAGTTGTGTCTCAAAGCTTTCAATTAAGTACATGTTTTCCTGCAAGTATATTGTCTGTGCAGCCTAAGTAACCGAGTTGTTGCATCATGGGACAATCATATGTAAATTATACCCCAGTTCCTGCTACTGAATTCACATTTTCTGTACCAAATATTCTCACTTACTTCTTTATACATCTATCCTTTTTTGTTATTGTCCTTCTGGGTCCCCTAATACATCCTCACTATTGCAAGCCAGGTTCCAGTCCCCACCCATAAATAATAATCCCTACTAAAAGCTTATTATTTCTACCCAAAATCTCCAAAGCCCCATAGTAGTAGTTTAATGTAGAATGCAAATATGTGCCAGTGTAATCCTCCTCCTCTTCCAATAACTTCTTAAACACAAATCTGTTATTGTCTTTTCACCATCGTATGTTACTATTGGAGTCCTTTTTGTATCAGTATTATTAGTCCCCTTTTCCTTTCTCCATTATATTCTGCGCAGTGCCATTACTAAAAACTTATCTTTGTCAAATTCAAATTCTTATTTCTATCCATATTTCCTTCCTGTAACATTGCTATTTACACCAAATATTACTTAATGTAATTCAGTAGTCTTTGCTTTTGTCTACCTGTAAGGCCATTTTCGTTGCATGTTATTCCGACAAAAAGTTACTACTTTCACCTCTTGTACATATTATACATTTCCAGTCTGCAGATTACATACACACATGATTTGGCAGACTGGTCTTCTGTGTAGTTGCCACTTTGAACCTCTCACATTGTTTTTGCTTCAGTAAAAAACACTTAAAAAATGTTTTTAACTCTCATCTTACACGCACAACATTGTATGCTTTACAAAAATGAAGCCAACCCCTCCAAATAGGAGCAGTTCCCCCAAATTGATGGCTGCTCTCACATGTATTACATATTCAAAAGTTAAGGTTAACCACACTAAATTACAAGTTAGAATCCATGTTCACAATTACATAGACTGCTGTTTGTTCCTGTCTTATCTCTGTTCCTCTCCCAGATGTGAAAAACAGCTTGCATGCTTTCAATAAACATTAACTTTTATTCCTAAGAAAATGTGCACTGGCTGCCTTTAAACAAACTAAACTGCATCCTGTTATGTTTAATGCATTAAGATAATAAGGCAGCTGTTGAGGCAACGTCTTGTATAATTTAGTTAAAAGTTTCAAACTTGACTTTTTTTTCAGTGAACTGCTTGCCAACTTACCTTTTAAATGTTAGTTACATTGTATGTTATATATTTCGCACATAATGCACTGTTCAGATCTCTCATAGTTACTAGCTTGCATCTGCAGGCTGTTTTGTGTCCAAATAAAAGGATGTTTTAATGGAACAAATAGCTAGTAACTTTGCATATGCAAGAAAGATCTACCATTTTTTTGACATTCATCATTTTTCTTGTTTTTCAAGCCTGTTTGCGTAAAAAAATCTTGTCTATAGCCTAAGCTAGAGACATCAGTCTGGATATTAAGGAAACTCATCCACGAGCGAATAAGTAAATAAGAATTTTTTAAACTAAATACATTTGGTATTCCTCCTGAAGAGAGGATTGCTGCAAGGCTCACCATGGAGATTACTTTTTTGTACTATCCAGTTTTAGGAATCCTCTGTAAAAACAGAGAAAATTATTATCTTTTAATTCTGCATACAATAAGTACATAAGTACAATTTTACACCACAAAATTACAATTTTGTATAAACTTTAATTTGTATTTTTTCAGGCTTTCCCGCCTTGTAACAGTGTAAAGTCTGGATGTGTTACAACTAAGAAAATCTGACTTTTAATATTGAAAGGAAATACAACAATCACTGAGAACTCCCCTACCTCTCTATTCAAAATACTTCTGACTGCATACTAGCGATAACTGCTTTGAAATAAACCTTGCAATTTGCATTATGAATGTTTGTACAACTACTGATCAGAACAAAAGCTGTTTTGTTTGCAGTTACTTCTGTAGTCATTTCAGTGTTGTTGTTGTTTTGTCTTTCGGCTTTTCCCAGTTAGGGGTCGCCACAGCGGAACTTCAGTCCGCTAATGATTGGCAGTTGGATTTTATGGTGTCGAGTTGCCAGCCCGATGCCCAACCTTCAACGAAGGCATGCCCATTCAACGCATGTCTTTCGAATGCCCACTCGACCGTGAGGAGGGCATGCAGACTCCACACAGAAGGCACTCCCAACGCAAGCTGAGAATCGAACGGGAGAACCTCTTGCTGTGAGGCAACAACGCTACCATTGCACCACCGCGGTATTCTCATTCTAAATATTAATGACAGCATGTGAGGTTTATGCTTTACAGTTATCTACCAGTTTAACACTGTCTGTAAGTTCCAAACTTTTTCAGCCACATCTTCATTTAGAACCATATTTATATCTAATGGGATTGATGCTTTGTGGTTCTCCCATTTTCTTCATTAATTTGGCATTGTTGCTTGTCGATCATCTTGATCTCATAACACCAGTATCTGGTTCACGTTCAAGATTATCCTGTTCCCTCTGGACAACTCATTGTCTTTTTTCTGTCACTGTAGCATGTATCTTTGAAAGAGTGGAAAAGGTTTCATTGGGAAATAACTCTGCGAGCTTTGTTAATCTCAAACCTGCCTCTCGGCATTCTATAATTGCCTGAATAAACTTGCTTGCCTTCTGCCTGTTCAGCAACTTCTCATTTTTCATAATTACTGTACTGTCGCAAATTTTTAATATCTTTCTTTTTTACCACAGTTTTGATAGGGAACAGTTCTTTCTGCTGGTATGACTGCATTTCTATTAAAGTAGGTCTTTGCTGCTTTCATATGGGCAGATTTGGAGCATACACACAATCTGCCCCTTTCAAATAACAAATCCTGCTGTTAAACACCAGTTGCCTTTTTTTTAATTTCATAAAATAAATACAGTCTACTCTTACAAGTTCCTCTGGTATAGATAAAAGACTCTCAGATTTTATCTGTCATCTGTCTTTTTACTGTAGTTTTCAACCAGTTCTTCCTTAAAAGCCTAATTTTCAGCAAGTGTTCATTTTAACCTCTGTTTTCTGCAGTTTTATCAGATTACTTGAATATCTGCTCAAAGCTTCTAGTATTCCAAGTCTTTTGTCATTTGATGTTATATATTCCTCCATTATCTCACTTATTTTAAACACTTCTGAAAGCATCTAATTTATTTTTCCTGTAAATTACTGGAATCTGTCTCCTGTACTAGAGCCAAAACTTGAACTGCTTCTTGCTAATGAGCAGCAAATTTCTAACCAATTAGAGCTTTGTCTTTTTTGGTTGATTTTCTCTTACTTTACGCAATTTCTTCTTTGCTGGAAGCCAGGCAGTGTAACTAACCTGCTACTGAACTGTATTTTAATTAATAACTTTTACTGGATTTTTAATAGTTTCTTGTTTTTCATCCCAAGGGAGTTCTTGTCAATGTATTGCCAGTATACAGACATCTTGGAAGTCTTGTTGGTCAGTGCTGAGTCTTATATTCCTGTTGCACTTGAAGTGCAATTTGTGAGGTGGACATTTGGTTAGGGTATTTCGCTCCCCTCTCCCAGGGAAAGAAAATCATCCCGAAGCTGCTTAGCCCCTGAAATGTGTTTTACGTTTGAGGAACATATGATTTTGTTGATTCCTCTTCCCCAGTCCTTGAAAAAATACTGGCTTTATTCTTTGTTTGATTTTTGTTACAACAAACTGAAATTGATATCCAAGTTGTGTGACCTGGGTGTGGTTATTTTTGACAGGCTGGTGTTAAGGGAACCAAACTCAGTGACTGTCATATCCTCTTGTTTCCATCTTGGAAATATTGCTGTCATCAAGTTTCTTATTCCACTCTAGTATCTCCATAATCTGGTACATGCTCTAGTCTCTTCCCAGCTGGATAACTGCAAATCTCTGTACCCGAAGCTTCCTGATTCAGTGTTTGATTTGCACCTTTTGCAAAAATGTGCAACTCGTGTATTTTTAGGGTATTAAATTGCCACTGTATTACACCAGTTGTGACGGGTCCCCAGTTCAGCAAAACGTTTCTTGCATAAACTTGTAATCATGATTTACTTGGCCCTATTTGGCTTGCCAAACTGTTTTTTACTGACCTTGTTTTTGCTCTCTGCTTCCCTGTGGCTGTTAGTTATTCAAAAGTTTGGCTCAAATCTGCCAGAGTTCAAGCATTTGTATACCACAGTCTGCTTCTGTGGAACTTACTGCCTTGTTGGCTGAGAAGGTGTCCAGCACTGGGCAGATTGAAATGCTGCCTAAAGCCACATCTGTTCATTGCAGCTTTAAGAATAATTTTTATTTCTTGATTGTGACCCACTCTATAAACCATTTGTCTTGCTTTGTGTAGTTTTACTTAAATTCTGTTTCATTACTTTTACTGCCTGTATATTCATGTGTAATCTTTCTTCTCTCTGTTCCTTACTTATTTGAATTTTGTTGTACATATTTTAGGTTAAAACAGCTGAATAAACTCGTACCAGCTCTCTGGCTTAGAAGGTTAAACCCCTGATTATGTTACAGGTGACCAGAGGTGATTAGCAGCTCTTGTGTCTGTAGTAACTGGCCAAGGAGGATAGGAGTAAGATACCACCCTTCCTGAGGGCTCAGGCGTACAACTTTGGTAACACCTACTGGGAGTGGTAGGTGTTTCATCCATGAGATAAGGGTCTAAAAAGCCTGAGCTGTCATGATGCACTCATGCCTGTGAGCTGAGATTTCCTTGCAGGGCAGCAGTTATGGAACTCGGTGAGCTGCCAGTAGTAAAGGAGGAATCTCTACCTGGGGAGAGAGTTTAAGTTGCCCTGGAGGACCAGCTAGATGTCTGCTCTTTACCACCTAACTTTCACTGCCAAGGAATGCATTTGCCAGTAGTGCTTTCTGGGCAGGAATGAATGGGCCATAGTACTCCCTTCTCAGCTGTGACCGTCTGTCCCCATAGACCAAATGGGATGATTACGTGCCGGAGCCATTTGGTGAGCTCCTGCAGGGTAAGGAAAAAACAATTGAATAAACTCAAAGGTGAACTTAGTGCTTAACTTAAGGCAAAATAGTTTGTGAATGTAAATTTGTCCAAGTGTTCCACTGGTCTGATCCTGTTTTCTGTATTGGTTTCTTTTTTCATATGTAGCTGCCAGCCTTGCACTGGGATTGAACGGAGTGTTTACCAACAGTGTGAAACTTCTGGTGGGGAGGTAAGTTCACTTAACCATTATACAGTATTGATACATGAAGTACTAGTTTTCATTTTTTGTGAAGGTACGACAGTTGTGTAAGATGTGGGGAGACAGTAAAAATACATTGTCAGCTGTCAATGTAGAGGGTTAAGGCTGTGAGCTTTTAACCTGCTTCCTGTGGTTCAGCCTCCATTTACCTACTGTATGACTCTGAGTAAGTCATTTAACTAGACAGGCTGAGTATAAAAAAATGTGATGTTATAAAGCACAACTGGAACGTTTTAACGAGTGAAGAATGAGGAAAATAGTGGGTGACACCATGTTTTGCATTCAGAATGCTAAATTGTTAAAACATAGACTTTGCTGTGATCAAGGAGATGGACACACAGGGCTACTTCCTGTATTAAGAAAAAAAGGCACCTAGCCTTGCAATAGGTATAATGTTTGTAAATTTATAGATACTGGCAATAGATTTCAACATCCAGTAACAGGGAGAATATATAAGTTGAGAAGATGTGCTTGTTGCTGCACAAAAAATATTGTTTGTTTACCCTCTTACCAAAAATGCAAAGGATTTTATGTGGGCAAAAGCAACAGAACTTTGAAAGAATGCATAGTATAGCATCTTAGTAATATAAGATGTGGTAAACAGAGTAATGGGTTGGTTAAACATTTGCTAAACAACCCAAGACACATTTTTTTATTTATGGTGCTACAAGTAGTGAACGAAAGCCCAAGAGGAGGGGATTTGACAAATAAAACTGAATTAGCTGAACTTCATTGGATAATAACAATGCAAGTAGAGAAAGAGCCAGGAATTAATTACAATGTTTCATTGAAGCCAGCCCTGAAAGGGCGGAAGTTGCTATGCTAATTGGCTATACTTGATATGAATGAGTTCAAAACTAGAGGTTTTAAGTGTTTTTAAAGATCTGAAGAGGGGCAAGTCCCAAAAGCACTCATCGTTTAATAAACCTGATTTTTATGCCTAGTACCATGGTTATTTCTCATTTCCAGTTTGGTTGTTATTTTGTGAGTGAGTGTGTGTGTGAGTGTGTGAGTGTGTGTGTGTGTGTGTGTGTGTGTGTGTGTGTGTGTGTGTGTGTGTGTATAAAAAAAAAAAATATATATATATAGGTTTACTATGGGAATTTCGAATCAACCGGTCGATCACATACAATGTCGACCTAAAATGTTGAGTCTGAAATTCCGAATAGTAAACCACAACGAAACTGAATCCAGGGTTTGATGTGTTCGACATAAAAGAAGGTGACGTCACTCACCTTCTGCTATGCACAGTAATGCACCTTTGAACTCTACATTCAATGGTACGTTAATACTACTTTTTTGCAGGGGGGCTATGCCCCTTGCAGCCCCCATGTGATGAGCTGCGCCCCCCCCACACCACCTGCATATTAAATATACCAACTCCGAGATCGCACTATAATGAGGTAATGGGAAAATTCCCTGTTCCTCACTGAGGCATGACTTCTACAGTCTCAGCATGTCGCTTACCAAATGGTTGAGTGTACCATGCAACTCTACTAAACTTAGTCGACCTCTGTTGGTTCGATCTCCTGCACCTTGGAAATCGTAACTTTGACCATCGGCTGTTTGAATGACTGCCATTTGAGTAAGTCATGGTAAACCATACATAGTATCAGGGTGCTTCCCTCATTTGGCTGACTGTTATTAATCCCTATATGCTCTTGCCTACCGATATCTGGCTTGTCCACAATTACTACTGCATGCGAAACCCTGTTTGTCCGACCAGACCATTGTGCTTATCGGACCAAATCTAAATTGTTTTATTGATTTAAATGCATGGCTGATCAGGAGACAAGGTTTTTGCTATGCCAAATGATAGAAGTGAAAGGCACTGGTAAAACATTAGCATGCCAGGTGCCATTGCAGCGCTTAACTTTTTAATCAGCACAGCGCATTCATTGCTGGCCATAAGAATTCTTCTGCATTCATAAATTGACTACTCGCCAACTAATAGCCACATTGAATTAGGGGAATTAATTTGTATTTAGCCCTTGCTATAGTACGTGGAGCGCAGACCCTTATCTGGTCTGCTCCCTTCTAGCTCCTTTTACCTTATCCAGCAATGCCACCTAGTGGTCTTAAGGGCACATACAGTGCATTTTACTCAGCCACAACTCAAATATTAAGCAATGTATACATACTATACTATGAAGCAACTATATACCTCCTCCTCCACCTGATAGATATTTTTAAAACTATACCACAACCTACTGTTATGCTTCTTTGTTACTTGCTTACTTACCGCAACCTACTGATGTCCTTCAAGGATGCATCTGCAGTCCTTACAAATGGGTTGTCCTGTCGTCAGGCAGCCCTTCGGTCGGCCGGATTCCAAAGTCTGGGTCTGGCTTCGGCTGGTGTCGCACTTCACCCGACGTCATAGCTGCAGTTTTTCGGGTATAAAGGCATCAGCCGACGCCATCTTCCTCCGTCTTTCTTGCCGTGGCGCCAAGCAGAAGCTGTTCGCAAGTGCCGGTCGGTCAGAACCAGAGATTTCATACGAATACTACAAGACTTCTAAAAGCTAAGTACCCGTTGGGGACTCTTTCTTGCCTCAGCCGATGTCAGAAAAAGTGAATAACTGTTTAACTTGTGGGAAACAAATACCTCATAAAGATTTCCACTCTTACTGCTTACCTTGTTTAGGCCCAGACCACGGCGTAGCAGCTTGTCTAGCCTGTGCTTCTTTTAACCGACGGACGCTAGACGCCTGTCAGAATTTGCAGAACAGTTTTTCGACTCTGAATTTGCTTATATCATGCTGTCGGACCTCCGACTTCACAAATTACCAAAAGCGCGAAAAGGACCGACACTCGCGGTCCGCGGTTTCGGCGAAACCGCTGTTAAGCCAACCACGAGTGTCTCGGTTTCGCTGAAACCGAGCAAGCGGTTCTTCCCGGCCGAAAACATGCCTTCTACCGAGGCCTCTTCTAGCCTGGTGGAATCGGCTTCTGAAATCCAACCTTCTGTTGCGGTTTCTCAGGAATTATCAGACACTATTCCCTTGGATATTTCAACCCCTGCACGTGGAGCTGCTAGGCCTCCTGCAGCCATGTCTATTAAGGCCTTTGCCAGGGCTAAAGCAGCTAAAGCTTCAAAAGCGGTGCCTGTTAAACCCCCTCTCACAGTCCCAGCTCCAGTTCCCATATGCTTTCTTTGGCTGAGGATCTCATTTCTTTAATTGTGGCTCCCAGCCTCATCCAGACAGGGCCTCTCATCCACCTCCAGAGAAGAGGCCTAGAGCAGAGCCCCTGAACCAGTATCCACAGATGACTCCTCTGATGACTCAGAACATACAGACCCTCCTGAGGCTCCTTATTCCCCTTACGAAGACTCTGATGCTGAAGAGTCCATTCCTTCAGCCTCTCCACCTGAGGAATTTTCCTTTGGGGAAACCTTGCATGCTATGAGGGAACAATTTCAGTGGCAGGGGCAAGATTTCTCAGACTCCAGAAAAAGGCTTAGAACCTTTCTACATTTGCCACAGCATAGGCCTTTAGCTATACCTCCAGTTCTTTCTGTTGTAGATGATGCATTTAATGATGCTTGCACTGCTCCTGATTTATTACCTCCGGCCCCTGCTAAGCCCAATAGGTTCTACAGGGTCCCGGACACTCATCACCATTTATACAAGGCTCCTTTTGCAGATCCAGAGACTATCTCCCAGGGTCCTAAAGCTGTAGCAACTACATCTGCTAAAACCCCCCTCCCCTCTGAAAGGGAATCCAGATCCTTAGAGAGATGGGGTAAAAAAGTTTACACTTCTGCTACTTTGTCAGCTAGAGCTTTGAACTGCCAATTCCATATGATTCAATATCAAGAGTTTATGCTTGACCAGTTAACTAAAAAGCTGTCCTCTGAAGAATCTCTAGATAAAAAATATGTTCAGGAAATGGTATATAACATACAGCAGGTTAGTAACCATTCTTTAAAATGTGGCTATGATGCACTGGAGGCTTCCTTTAGATCAGCCATGACTGGCACAGTTATCCGGAGACATGCATGGTTGAAAGAGCAGGCATTACCAGACCATGTCAAATCTAAGCTTTTGGATGCACCCATGGACAAGGTCAATTTATTTGGTTTCCCCTGCACAGCAGGTACTAAAGAAGATGGAAGAGAAGGCGAAATCTGTACAAACAGTGAAAGATTTCTTACAGGTTCAACCTCCAAGGTTTAGCAGGAACTGGCTCTCCAAAATTGGTCCTTTCCAGACTCCTCTAAGACACAGAGAGGCAGGAATAGGCTCAAGAGGCAGAAACCAATCCAGGGGTGCCTACAGGGGACGCCAGTGGCAAGGTAACAACCAGCGAGGCACGGACGCAGCGACCACCACTACAACAACACAATCACAGTGACTTGGATGTGGCACCACCTACCAGGGAACAACTGGAAGCACCCTTAGGCGGAAAGCTAACTTTATTTTCAAAGAACTGGCATTGCATCACAAGGGAAAATGGATTTTGCAAACTATAGACCAAGGTTACAGGTTCCATTTCCATACTCTACCAGGAAAGAGAGGAATGCCAAACCTACCACCTACTCAAAGGGCAGAAGCTCTAAAGCAAATATCTCAATTATTAAGAATGAGAGCTGTGGAAAAGGTACCATCTATGGAGCAAGGAAAGGGATTTTACTCCAGACTCTTCCTGGTACCAAGAAAAGAGAACAAATGGAGGCCTATTCTCGACCTGTCCACTTTAAACACATTCCTCATTGTTCCAAAATTCAAAATGCTGACCCTACAGCAGCTTCTTCCCATGCTGGGGCAAGGAGTCTTGGCTGGTAACTCTAGATCTCAAGGAGGCATACCTGCACGTCCCCATACGACCAATTTGCAGAAGATACCTCAGATTTCTTGCAGGATCAGAGCATTATCAATTCTCAGCATTGCCCTTTGGCTTATCTACTGCGCCCAGAGTGTTCACGAAATGCCTGGCATTAGTAATTGCTCATTGCAGACTTCAGGGGATCCAAATTTATCCCTACCTGGACGACTGCCTGATTCAAGCGGACAACAAAAGCAAACTAACAGAAGACTTACAAAGAGTCATTTACCTACTGCAAGCCCTGGGATATACAGTCAATATAAAAAAGTCAAGGCTGACTCCATCCCAAAGACTAACTTTTCTGGGTGCAGAGCTGGACACATCAAAACAAATGGCATTCCTAACTGCAGAAAAGCAAGAGCAACTACCTCTCTACTTCTTGGCATTAACAAAGCAGAACCATCTAACTGCAAGAAAAGTACTGCAAGCCCCTAGGCTTCATGGCATCCTGCATAATTCTGGTCCCTCATGCCAGACTGCATATGAGAAAGCTACAGTGGTACCTAAAGAATTTGTGGTCCCAACACAAGCACAGCCTAGAAGCCAAAATTCCAATAATCCCATGCCTGAAACAAGAGTTCCTATGGTGGGCTCAGGCCTGTCAATCAAACAAAGGATTGCCCTTCTGCAACAGTCAACCAAGCCAAACCATCACGACAGATGCCTCAGACCTCGGTTGGGGCACACATGCTGGACAAGTGCATACAAGGCTTATGGACTCAAGACCAGCTGCGCCTGCACATAAATCTAAAGGAAATGCTGGCAGTAAAATTGGCAATCCAGTCATTCAGACCATTTCTCCAAGAAGGTCAGTTGATAAGGACA